>NW_025540462.1:0-5612 GCF_020615455.1 Coregonus clupeaformis | reverse complement strand
AACGGAAGGCCTGACAACGCTCCGCCAAAAATGATGGGCGTTAGTTAGTCTGTGTTGTTTTGATTCTGAATGGTCAGATAGCTAGAATCAAAGATATAATAGCTTGCCATGTGGGAGTCAGAAGTATTTATTCTGTAGCTTAGTTGAATCTTGTTCGATACCATGTCTTGTTTGAGGGTGGTTTTGAGTTACACTTTGTTGCCCATGATAGTTCATAATTGCCACAGCTAACTAACAACTGTAACGACGTATTTCAGAGACAATAAGTGCTTAACATTCAAATGTATTTATGTTTTAATAAACATTTGAAGATTAAATATAGTCTACATGTTATCAATAAAACTATAATCTCTAAACCAAATTCTCGCCTGTTTTGCCTTGATTTGATGCGCATTTATTGTCGGTTTTGTTGTTCAACAATCATAAATTGTGTTTTTATTTCTCATTTTCTATCTGCATCTCTGTCTGTGTGTCTGTTTGTCTGTGTCTTCAATACCTGTCCACCCTTCCCTCTATCTCTCTCCTTTGTCTCTGCTCCTCCCCTGTGAACCCAGACCTACAGCTCCAGTTTTGAACAGGTTCCTGGAAGGATCCTCAGATGGTAGATTAAAGTGAATATGCGTAGCCCACTCCCTGCCCCTCTGACTCACAAAGTATTCTTTATTCCAGACAGCAGCAGGTCCTTGACAGCAAGGTGCAGAAATTCAGAGGCACTCTGGGGGGTTGTGGTATCCCTATTGCTCTCGAAGAGGCCAGACTCCCATCCAGCTGAGAAGACAGAGAGATGTAGGACCAGGATTTACTGAGTGGCTCAAAAACAGTTACAAGATTGTATTCTATTTTATTCTATTCATTCTTCATTTAATATGAAAGGTTGCTGTTTGTCTGGGGCGGGAAAGAAGAAGTAAACTTCATGGTCCTTCTGTAGCTCACTCCAGAGCATGGCGCTAACGCTTGTGGTAGTGGGTTCGATCTCGGGACCACCATACGTGAAAAACGATGTTATTACGACCAGCTACGGATAAAAGTTACCGCTAAATGGCTTATTATTATTGTAAACTGAAAAACAACAAAAATAAGCGCATGACAGACAGATGTCAATATAATAAAGTGTTTCAGGTGAACGGATAACAACCTCTGGTAATTGTTGCCAGACAATAGAAGACTGGGACCCTATTTTGCTGGGTGTCATGTCAGAAATACGTTTGGTTTGAGTCAAAAAATTTGGCCCAAAAATGTACCACTACATTATGTGTTGGGAAAAATCAAAAATATTTGGTCAACCAATTTATTTCCTCCACAGGCACCAACATAATAACAGTTGGCCCTGGTCTACTTAATAATTCTACTCTGTTAAGACGACCTGAGCAGGCGGAGACATTATCACGGATGGTTGTAGTATGATCATTACTAAGATGGTCATGATATGGGTCATACTGACCAATGAGAAATTTACAGATAGTTCTGGTACGACTAATGAGATGTTGCTTGAAGACAGTTAAATTTGAGATGTACCTAGTCTGATAGGTGATCAATGAAGCACGACTCACCATCGGCCCGCATTATTAAAATGTTGGAGCTTTGAGAATCGTCTAAGATTCCTTGATTTGTTTTCACCTACAAAGTTTGAACTGGATTGTTTGGCCTTCAATTGATTAAGTTATATTCTTTGTTTATAGACTTACAGGGTGTGCAAACCAACGGGTCATTTTGTACTTGGGAGAACTATCCTTTTAAGGTTAGGTATAGGATTAAATGACTTTAGCATTAATTCCGAGTTGTTATATAGTTTACAGTAAAGCACTCATTTGATATCGACATTTTTTAATACCCCACCACAGAAAAGTTATGACAACCAAAGCACAATGTTCACTTTTAATTCTTAAAGCAGTGGCAGTTCATCACAAATCAGCTTGACAGTACTTTGACAGTATTTCAATCTAAAGTCAAGTATGGTTTGAAGTGACTGGAAATGCATCAGAAAGGAAATTTAGAAGATCATCAGGCAATCATTTTGCAGCGGTGCTATTCTGTGTAGTGAACAATTATCATTGTTTTTCCCCAGTCTGATTTAGTGTCTGGTCTTGGTCCACTCTATTCTAATGTGAGTCCAGATTGAGGGTAACAGAATATTACTCACTGAGTGTACCAAACAATAGAACACCTTCCTAATATTGAGTTGCACACTTGAATCTCTTCCTCCTGTGTGAACAGCCTCATCTGCCGACATGGACTTACAAGGTGCTCAAAAGCATTCCCCACAGGATGCTGGCCCATGTTGACTCCAATGCTTCCCACAGTTGTGTCACTTGGCTGTATGTCCTTGCAGGTGGATCATCCTTGATACACACAGAAACTGTTGACATGAAAACGAAGCAGCGCTTGCAAAGTTCGACACAAACTGGTAAACTGCACCCAACTACTTCTATAAATTCTACTTCAAAGTAATTTGAATATCTTCTGTCTTCCCATTCACCCTCTGAACAAACATACACAATCTATGTCTCAGTTGTCGCGTTTTCTAAAAAACCTTTTCTTAACTCTGGTTCCCCCCATCTACACTGATTGTATGGATTTAACAAGGACATCAATTCACCTGGATTCACCTGGCTGGGGGTTCATGTCATGGAAAGAGCAGGTCTATAATGCTGTGGATACCTCAGTGGTAAATGTGACCTTGAGAGTCTTATCTTTCAGATGGGGTTCATCATTTGTGGCTTAAACTGTTCAAAGGATAGAGCCACATTTGCAGGAAGAAAACAGAAACCACTCTTGTTTATTACAACCACATCGCATGGGGTTACCAGAGGACTGATGCAACCCCGTATTCTATGAACTAAGTCCATTTTTAAAATCAGTTTGGGAAACACTGGTTATGAAGGTTTTAATAGAATAAAACAAACCAAAAAAAATACAAAAATGAGGTCTAGTGTACTGGGATTGAACTGCAATGCTCAGAGCGCCAGAAGCTTGCAGTTAGTTTGATCCTCAAATCTCATCCCCAGGCATATGATCACCAGAAAGCAGGATGACTGCAAATGTCTTTGTAATCTCATACTGCCTGTGAATTACCCTAGCCCAGACTGAAAGGGCTTTCTCTGATTTATTTCTTGGTAAAAACAGGCTCACACAAAATAAAAAAATTGTATACTGCACTTTATGGCAGCACTTTTAATAGTTTTGTATATATTCTCCATTACGTTTGCTAATGGGTTAGAGACAACACAGGGTTATAAACAATAAAGACTAATCACCAAAGCTGGATGTGAGTGTGATGGTCTCCCCTAAAAGTTATCAATATTTAAAGGTTTCTGGGGTGGCTAGAATTAGAAAAAGATAATGAAATAGAACAGGTTGTAGACTGGAGTATTTCAATCTTTTCAAATTGATATTCTGGTGATGCTGACGGATTGATGGTGCTCAAAGTGGAGTGTTCTAATGAATTTATCATAGAGATCATTTCAATTGCAGGAACACTCCTCTCAGAGCAGGTATTCAAATCCAGACATCATGGTCCTCTGGCCTGCTGCCTGGTAGTCAATTGAAAAGCATTATTGATTATCAATTCCCAGTGTTCAAAAGTTCTAATGGGCTGAATCAGGTGAGAGGGGGAATGAAAACCTCTGTATAGAATGGACTAGGACTCGTTCAAACATATGTGTATTTGAGTATTTGTATTTGAAAATAATTAGTTTCGTACTTGACTTTTTTTCCAAATATTTGCTTCCAAATACATTATTTCAACACCTAGGACCAAACAGACCAAGTTAAATTGCATGGAAGTATTTGAAATATTTTAGTATTTGAAAAATTACATACCAATACTTTCCATGTATTTCAATACATTATTAAAACTATTTGTATTTTCTTCAAGAAAAATTATCCATATACTTACTTTGAACCCAGGTTTGGAATGACAGCACCTCTAGGGCCCGGATTTAACCAACCCTGCTTTATATCATTACAGGTGCAGACTATCTCCCAGAGGTGGGTATTAATTAGTTTGATGGACACATCAGGTGCCAGGCAGCCAGTGCAGGCCAGGAAGGCAGAGATTGGAGGTTAGGGGAGATGGGCTTGGAGAAGGCATGGAAGGGGGGCTGAGGCGGTTGAAGTCAGTTCCAGGATCGAGCCGGAGGTGGGGGCCTCACTGGTGCTACTGCTGCAGGGGGGAGAAGGGCCACAGGGGGGAGGTAGGGGCCAGATGATGAGTCAGTGCCACCTATCAGAGTATCCAGGAAGTCATCACCACTTTGGCTCAGAGACTGCAGGGGTTTGTGAGCTAATGAGTGAGGAAAGAAAGGAGTGCTTGTAAAGCGTATGTGTGTGTGTGTGGGGAGGGTGAAATACATGCAGAGAGTGGGAAATAAAACCAAAGACACATCATCAGACATACAGCACACAAACAGGTGGTCACAGGCTATGAAAAGCACTGTACAGAAACCTACTAAACACTGCAGTCACTCACACACACACACAAACATGCATCACCACGGTGACGCAAACACATACACACACATGTTGTTTGGCCAGAGATAATACTCCTGTCTAGGCCATCAAAGATAAAGGATTGCTATGATTGAGGTCTGACAGTTCTAGTGAAGGAAACATAAAGCTTCCTCCCCCACAAGTTGTCAATGAGAGACATAGCTTAGAAATAGAAATATATGGTCTTTATATCAAACAATAATCATTAGCAATGGAAAAAGATGATTGGCAGATGGTACGGGTCTAAACATGTGACCATGCAAGACCAAAAAGAGACATGTGGGGCTGAGGCACACTATAATCAGATTAGATTTGTGACTCTCTTCCATGAGTAAGGAATGTAGAATTCAGTAGGGTGCTTTACTGATGGAAAGGTCCGGAGGAGAAACGTGAATGGTGATGTCACTTCCACCGGTGATGTGATTTGCCAGGTGGGTTGACAACACATGCAGCTGCTGAGGATTTCATTCTGACGGTAAAGCAGGAGATCTATAAGTTCCATTCCTCCCAGAGGAGAAACACACTGATTGGTTATGAATCAGTCAGAGTATCATGATTACATTAACTGATCAGAAAATTTATTCTTAGTTACTGACTCAGGAAAACTAGGAGTTGCTAACATCAAGCACTAGGAAACAAATGGTGGCTCGGGAGCCACTGATTGGTTGTGCCCTTCTTAGGTCAAACTCTGACTGAAGACTGAATCCCGGGCCAGAATCATTGGTTTTGCTCACACGGGAGCCACTGATTGGTTGTGCCTCTTAGGTCAATCGCTGATCAGAAGACTGAATCCTGGCCAGAATCATTATTGGTTTTGCTTCAAGATAAAAGGTAAGAAGAAAATCCAAAGACTTTAGGTGGTCACACAGCAAAAACTACAAAGGGAATTTCCTTACAGGAGCTAGGTAGACACAGAGAATGTAAGAAAGTTTTTTTATAGTTGTATTTTGTAAGTTTCCTAGTCCCGGTTGATTGATGTAATTGTGTCACTAGCTCCTATTGTGTACTTTTGTGTTGTTTGTTGCTTTTGTAATGCAGTGCTCCCTTGCAAAATAGACTTGATCTCAATGGGACGTTAAATAAATGAAACAAATAGTAGAGGATACAAATAGAACAGGCACCTC
>NW_025540461.1:0-5628 GCF_020615455.1 Coregonus clupeaformis | reverse complement strand
AGAGGACCTGTCAGTTGTTCGAGACAGTTGACTCGACAGAAGACCTGTCAGCTGTCTCGAGACAGCCACTCTGCAGCGACAGAAGACCTGTCAGTTGTTGTAGACTGCTGACTCCTGCAGAGACAGAGGACTCTGTCAATTGTTCTAGACAGTTTAATCCTGCAGCAACAGAGTGACCTTGTCAGTTGTTCTAGACAGTTGACTCTGCAGCAACAGAGGACCTGTCAGTTGTTCTAGACAGTTTAACTGCAGCAACAGAGGACCTGCCAGTTGTTCTAGACAGTTTAATCCTGCAGCAACAGAGAGGACCTGCCAGTTGTTCTAGACAGTTGACTTGAGCAGAGGACCTGTCAGCTGTTCTAGACAGTTGACTCCTGCAGGCGACAGAGGAAGAGGACCTGTCAGTTGTTCTGAGACAGCGACTCCCCTACAGCAACAGAGACCTGTCAGTTGCTCTAGACAGTCAATCCTGCAGCAACAGAGGACTCCAAGCAGTTGTTCTGAGAGCAGCTGACTCCTGCAGAGACAGGAGGACCTGTCAGTTGTTCCCAGACAGTTGACTCCTGCAGCAACAGAGGACCTGCCAGTTGTTCTAGACAGTTGACCCTGCAGCAACAGAGACCTGTCAGTTGTTCTAGACAGTTGACTCTGCAGCAACAGAGACCTTGAAGGTTGTTCTAGACAGTTGACTCCTGCAGCAACAGAGGACCTGTCAGTTGTTCTAGACAGTTGACTCCTGCAGCGACAGAGGACATGGCTGCTGTTCTAGACAGTTGACTCCTGCAGAGACAGAGGACTCGTCAGTTGTTCTGAGACAGTTGAATCTTCGCAGCAACAGAGGACCTGCCAGTTGTTTCTGTAGACAGTTGACTCCTGCAGCAACAGAGGACCTGTCAGTTGTTCTAGACAGCTGACTCCTGCAGCAACAGAGGACCTGTCAGTTGTTCTAGACAGTTGACTCCTAGTAGCAACAGAGGACTCCATGTCAGTTGTTCTAGACAGTTGACTCCTGCAGCGACAGAGGACATGTCAGTTGCCCTAGACAGCTAATTCCTGCAGCTTAAAGTGAGGACCTGTCAGTTGTTCTAGACAGTTGACTCCTGCAGAGACAGAGACATGTCTGCTGTTCTAGACAGTTGACTCCTGCAGCAACAGAGGACCTGTCAGTTGTTCTAGACAGTTGACTACTGCAGCGACAAGGAACAGAGGAGGACCTGTCAGTTGTTGAAGACTGTTGACTCCTGCAGCAAACAGAGGACCTGTCAGTTGTTCTAGACAGCTGATTCCCTGCAGTGACAGAGGACCTGTCAGTTGTTCTAAACAGTTGACTACTGCAGCGATATGAACAGAGGAGGACCTGTCAGTTGTTGAAGACTGTTGACTCCTGCAGCGACAGAGGACCTGCTCAGTTGTTCTAGACAGTTGACTCTGCAGCAACAGAGGACCTGGTCAGCTGTTCTAGAGCAGTTGACTCTGCAGCAACAGAGGACCTGTCAGCTGTTCTAGACAGCTTAATTACTGCAGCGATATGAACAGAGGGAGGACCTGTCAGTTGTTGAAGACTGTTGACTCTCGCAGTGACAGAGACCTGTCAGTTGTTCTAGACAGTTGACTCTGCAGCGACAGAGGACCTGTCAGCTGTTCTAGACAGTTGACTTTCTGCAGCGACAGAGGACCTGTCGCTGTTCTAGACAGTTGACTTCAAAAAAAGCTACAGAGAAGACCTGTCAGTTGTTCCCAGACATGCTGACTCTGCAGACAGAGGACCTGTCAGTTGTTCTAGACAGTTGACTTGCAGACAGATGAGAGACCTGTCAGCTGTTCCCAGACAGCTGACTCCTGCAGCGACAGAGGAGAGGACCTGTCAGTGGTTCTAGACAGTTGACTCCTGCAGCGACAGAGGACCTGTCAGTTGTTCCCAGACAGTTGACTTTCTGCAGCGACAGAGGACCTGTCAGTTGTTCTAGACAGTTGATTCCAGCAGGCGACAGAGGACCTGTCAGTTGTTCTAGACAGTTGACTCCCTGCAGCGACAGAGACCTGTCATTGCTCCCAGACAGTTGACTCCTGCAGCGACAGAGGACCTGTCAGCTGTTCTAGACAGTTGACTCCTGCAGCGACAGAGGAGAGGTCCTGTCAGTTGTTCTAGACAGTTGACTTCCTGCAGTGACAGAGGACCTGTTTGCTGTTCTAGACAGTTGACTGTGCAACGACAGAGGAGAGGACCTGTCAGTTGTTCTAGAAAGTTGACTCTGCAGCGACAGAGTGACCTGGTCAGTTGTTCTAGACAGTTGACTCCTGCAGCGACAGAGGAGAGGACCTGTTTAGTTGTTCTAGACAGTTGATTCCTGCAGTGACAGAGGACCTGTCAGTTGTTCTATTCAGTTGACTCCTGCAGCGACAGAGGAGAGGACCTGTCAGTTGTTCTAGACAGTTGACTCCTCAGCAGCACAGAGGAGAGGACCTGTCAGTGGTTCGAGACAGTTGACTTCCTGCAGCGACAGAGGACCTGTCAGTTGTTCTAGACAGTTGACTTTCTGCAGCGACAGAGGACCTGTCAGCTGTTCTAGACAGTTGACTCCTGCAGCGACAGAGGACCTGTCAAACACCAGACAGTTGACTCCTGCAGAGACAGAGGACCTGTCAGTTGTTCTTAGACAGTTGACCTCGCAGCAACAGAGACCTGTCAGTTGTTCGAGACAGTTGACTCCAGCAACAGAGGACCTGTCAGTTGTTCTAGACTGTTGACTCCTGCAGCGACAGAGGACTCAAGCACACCCAAGACAGTTGACTCCTGCAGAGACAGAGGACCTGTCAGTTGTTCGAGACAGTTGATTCTCTGCAGCGACAGAAGACTTGTCAGTTGTCTGGGAGAGACAGTTGATTCTGCAGCGTACAGAAGACCTGGGCTGCTGTTGCAGACTGCTGACTCCTGCAGAGACAGAGGACTCTGTCAATTGTTCTAGACAGTTTAATCCTGCAGCAACAGAGGACCTGTCAGTTGTTCTAGACAGTTGACTCCTGCAGCAACAGAGGACCTGTCAGTTGTTCTAGACAGTTGACTCCTGCAGCAACAGAGGACCTGCCAGCTGTTCTAGACAGCTCTAATCCTGCAGCAACAGAGGACCTGCCAGCTGTTCCCAGACAGTTGACTTTCTGCAGAGACAGAGGACCTGTCAGTTGTTCTAGACAGTTGACTCTGCAGCGACAGAGGAGGACCTGTCAGTTGTTCTAGACAGTTGACTCTGCAGCAACAGAGGACCTGTCAAAGGTTCTAGACAGTTTAATCCTGCAGCAACAGAGGACCTGCCAGTTGTTCTAGATAGTTGACTCCTTAGTAGACACAGAGATTCCACAGTTGTTCTAGACAGTTGACTCCTGCAGCAACAGAGGACCTGCCAGTTGTTCTAGACAGTTGACTCCTGCAGCAACAGAGGACCTGGCTGGTTGTTCTAGACAGTTGACTCCTGCAGCAACAGAGGACCTGCACAGTTGTTCTAGACAGTTGACTCCCTGCAGCAACAGAGGACCTGTCAGTTGTTCTAGACAGTTGACTCCTGCAGCGACAGAGGACATGTCAGTTGTTCTAGACAGTTGACTTCTGCAGAGACAGAGGACCTGTCAGTTGCTCCCAAGACAGTTGACTCTGCAAACAGACCCACAGTTGTTCTAGACAGTTGACTCCTGCAGCAAACAGAGGACCTGTCAGTTGTTCCCAGACAGTTGACTCCTGCAGCAACAGAGGACCTGTCAGTTGTTCTAGACAGTTGACTCCTGCAGCAACAGAGGACCTGTCAGTTGTTCTAGACAGTTGACTCCTGCAGCGACAGAGGACACGTCAGTTGTTCTAGACAGTTGACTACTGCAGCGATATGAACAGAGAGGAGGACCTGTCAGTTGTTGAAGACTGTTGACTCCTGCAGCAACAGAGGACCTTGTCAGTTGTTCTAGACAGTTGACCGCAGCAACAGAGGACCTGTCAGTTGTTCAGAAAGTTGATTCCTGCGTGTGCGACAGAGGACCTGCCAGTTGTTCGAGACAGTTGACTACTGCAGCGATATGAACAGAGGAGGACCTGTCAGTTGTTGAAGACTGTTGGACTTTCTGCAGCAACAGAGGACCTGTCAGTTGTTCTAGACAGTTGATTCCCGCAGTGACAGAGGACCTACCAGTTGTTCTAAACAGTTGACTACTGCAGCGATATGAACAGAGGAGGACCTGTCAGTTGTTGAAGACTGCTGGATCTTCTGCAGCGACAGAGGACCTGTCAGTTGTTCTAGACAGTTGACTCTGCATGACAGAGGACCTGTCAGTTGTTCTAGACAGTTGACTCCTGCAGCAACAGAGGACCTGTCAATTGTTCTGTGACAGCTGACTACTGCAGCGACATGAACAGAGGAAGGACCTGTCAGTTGCTGGAAGACTGTTGACTCCTGCAATGACAGAGGACCTGTCAGTTGTTCTAGACAGTTGACTCCTGCAGCGACAGAGGACCTGTCAGTTGTTCTAGACAGTTGACTTCTGCAGCGACAGAGGACCTGGTCAGTTGTTCTAGACAGCTGACTCCTGCAGCGACAGAGGAGAGGACTCTGTCAGTTGTTCTAGACAGTTGACTTTCTGCAGTGACAGAGGACCTGTCAGTTGTTCTAGACAGTTGACTCTGCAGGACAGAGGAGAGGACCTGTCAGTTGTTCTAGACAGTTGACTTCTGCAGCGACAGAGGAGAGGACTCAAGCCAGTGGTTCTAGACAGTTGATTCCTGCAGCGACAGAGGACCTGTCAGTTGTTTCAGACAGTTGACTCCTGCAGCGACAGAGAGGACCTGTCAGCTGTTCTAGACAGTTGACTCCAGCAGCGACAGAGGACCTGCCGCTGTTCTAGACAGTTGACCGTGCAGCCAGCAGAGCACCTGCCAGTTGTTCTAGAGCAGTTGACTTCTGGGTGCCACAGAGGACCTGTCAGTTGTTCTGTGACAGTTGACTCTGCAGCGACAGAGGAGAGGACCTGTCAGTTGTTCTAGACAGTTGACCTTCTGCAGTGACAGAGGACCTGTCAGTTGCTCTAGACAGTTGACTCTGCAGCGACAGAGGAGAGGACCTGTCAGTTGTTCTAGAAAGTTGACCCTGCAGCGACAGAGGACCTGTCAGTTGTTCTAGACAGTTGACTTCCTGCAGCGACAGAGGAGAGGACCTGTCAGTTGTTCTAGACAGTTGACTCCTGCAGTGACAGAGGACCTGTTTTCAGTTGTTCTAGACAGTTGACTCTGCAGCGTACAGAGGAGAGTACCTGCTGGGGTTGTTCTAGACAGTTGACTCCTGCAGCGACAGAGGAGAGTGACCTAAGCCAGTGTCTGAGACAGTTGACTTTTCGCAGCGACAGAGGACCTGTCAGTTGTTCTAGACAGTTGACTCCTGCAGCAACAGAAAACATGATCTGCCGGTTGTTCTAGACAGTTGACTCCTGCAGCAACAGAGGACCTGTCAGTTGTTCTAGGAGCAGCGGATTCTGCAGCGACAGAGGACATGTCAGTTTGTCCCTGACAGTTGACTCCTGCAGAGACAGAGGACCTGTCAGTTGTTCTAGACAGTTGACTCTGCAGCAACAGAGGACTCAAGCAGTTGTTCTAGA
>NW_025540460.1:0-5633 GCF_020615455.1 Coregonus clupeaformis | reverse complement strand
GCTGTTCGGGTTGATCACAGATGAAGAGACTAGTTCACCCAGAGGATATGCAGAGAAAATGGCAGACCAGAGGTCTGAAGCATACAAGCTAGCGTCTGGAAACAGTAAACAGTCAAGCTCCAGAAACAACGCCTACTACAACAAGCAAACAAGGGGTGTAGTTCTTCAGCCTGGAGACAGAGTCTTAGTCCGCAACCTAAGTGAAAGAGGAGGTCCAGGTAAACTGAGATCATACTGGGAGAGGAACATCTACAAAGTGAGATAACAAGTCGGTGACATCCCTGTTTATAAAATCAGTCCAGAAACTAGCGAAGGTAGAAAGAGGACGCTCCATCAGAACCTGTTGCTCCTTGTAAATGATTTACCAGTCGACGTACCTCCACATCCAGCCAAAGCTGTGCCCGCAAAAGCAACCTAGAGGACGAAAAAGACAAGACAGAGTTGATGACGAGAGAGAGCTATCACACAAAAGTGACAACAGACACAGACGAAGAAGAGAGAACAGGCCACTACTGGTTGAGGATACCTTAGCCAAGGGAGAGAGAACAGGCCACTACTGGTTGAGGATACCTTAGCCAAGGAAGAGAGAACAGGCCACTACTGGTTGAGGATACCTTAGCCAAGGAAGAGAGAACAGGCCACTACTGGTTGAGGATACCTTAGCCAAGGGAGAGAGAACAGGCCACTACTGGTTGAGGATACCTTAGCCAAGGGAGAGAGAACAGGCCACTACTGGTTGAGGATACCTTAGCCAAGGAAGAGAGAACAGGCCACTACTGGTTGAGGATACCTTAGCCAAGGAAGAGAGAACAGGCCACTACTGGTTGAGGATACCTTAGCCAAGGAAGAGAGAACAGGCCACTACTGGTTAAGGATACCTTAGCCAAGGAAGAGAGAGCAGAGACCTACTTGCCTAACCTGAGAGCTACGTGTGTGCCACAGAGAATCCAGTGCAGGGGGAATCTTCTCAAGGAGCAGTACCTGCCCGTGTAGTTGTACCTATGGAAAGAAAAGAATAGGACAAACTGAGAACGAGTACTTACCTGAAATGGATCAGCCTGATGAAACTGAAGTTGAAAATGTAACGAATTAAGAGCCTGTTAGGGACGGTAGACAATTAGACCAAGATCCGATTGAGGAGCAAGTCAGACGGTCCACCAGAGATAGAAGGCCTAGACAAATGCTTACCTACGAGACACTAGGTCAGCCTTCACTACAGCCAGTAGTTAACACAGTTGGGGCCTATAGTCTACCTCATATGCCAAGATGAGGAACACCTTACTACATCCCAGCACAATGCCAAGTTTTACCTTACCCCACCACACCTTACTCCAATACACCATGCCCCACCTACATATCTTCCACATTCTACACTTTTGTGTACTATACTTGAAGAAGGTTGAAAGGAGTTAAATGAATTTCTGAGATGTAATTATGGGGCCGATGTTTAATTACGTCAGGAGCCATTTTATTTATGTTGGGGAGCGTGTGATGCACACAAAATGTATGGTCACAGTTGTGTTCATTTTATGTTTTCTTTTAGTTAGAAAAATAAGGTGCACATCTCTTAAATAAGAATATATGTCCTTTAAGAATATATGTCCTCCAGACGTTATATTGGAAGTAATTTATACCAAGTGTTACCATAAGGGGGAGAATGCGATATTTGGGAGCTCTGGTTGGTGATGTACTTTGACCTTCGCACTACTTCTTCATTCTGAGTGAAGCTGTCCACGAACCAGACACCTTATTTCCAGTCTCATAATTTCTCCTGTTTTAAAGGATACTATTATCTGTTGTCGTATTCCTAAACCGGGACTAGCTGGCTAGCTGCACTAGCTGGCTATTGGCTAGCTAGCACTAGCTGGCTATTGGCTAGCTAGCACTAGCTGGCTATTGGCTAGCTAGCCCTAGCTGGCTATTGGCTAGCTAGCAGTCTGGCTAGCCCTTCCTGGTTACTGGCTATAGTCATGCTAGCTAGTGGAAGTAAGTTAGTCCCTCAACCTGCTACAAGATGAAGCTGCCCGGCCAGAGCTACCTGCTGCAGAAAGGTCAGATTTCTCCCTTACTTTCTTAAGCTAACTTTGCTAGATCTTCTGTTCCTAGCTCCAGCAGTGTAGTAATATCTAAGAATAACAATAAATGGCTATAACAGAAAAGACAGAAATGCCAATGGGGGTGGTGTTGCGGCCTATAGACAGAGCCACATTCCTGTAAAGCTAATAGAGGATCTCATACCTTTTAAGTAATATGGCTACAGGTTCACCTGGCTCACATAAAGCCTTGTGGGAAGCTGCTATAGACCACCAAGTGCTAACAGTCAGTATCTGGCAAATATGTGTGAAATGCTTGATAATGTATGTGATATCAACATAGAGGTATATTTTCTGAGTGATCTTAATATTCACTGGCTTTCATCAGGCTGCCCACTCAAGAAAAAGCTTCAAACTGTAACCAGTGCCTGCAACCTGGTCCAGGTTATCAGTCAACCTACCAGGGTATTTACAAACAGCAAAATAATGAAATCATCAACGTATATTGATCACATCTTTACTAATGCAGCAGAAATCTGCTTAAAAGCTGAATCCAAATCCATCGGACGTAGTGATCACAATATAGTAGCCACATCTAGGAAAACCAAAGTTCCAAAGGCTGGACCTAATATGGTGTATGAGAGGTCATAAAATCTGTTTTATAGTGATTCCTATGTTGATGATGTAAAAAATATTTTGGGTTTGTGGTATGTAATGAGAAGCAACCAGATGCTGCGCTTGACACATTTATGAAATTGCTTATTCCAGTTACTAATAAGAATGCACCCATTAAGAAAATGACTGTAAAAACGGTTAAATCCCGTGGATTGATTAGGATTTGAAAAAGTGTATGTTTGAGAGGGATTAGGCAAAAGGAATGTCAAATAAGTCTGGCTGCACAACCGATTGGCAAACGTACTGCAAATTGAGAAATCATGTGACTAAACTTAATAGAAATAAAAAACTATACTATGAAACAAAGATAAATGATATAAAAAATGATAGTAAAAAGCTTTGAAGCACCTTAAATGACATTTTGGGCAAATAGGCAAACTCAGCTCCATCATTCATTGAATTAAATGCTCCTGTAAGTCGCTCTGGATAAGAGCGTCTGCTAAATGACCAAAAAAAAAAGAACAAAAAAAAAGGTGAAATTACAGAGGAGGAACTTCTGGATGCAATTAAAGACTTTAAGTCCGGGTAAACCAGGGTTGGATGGCATATCAGTCAAGGTATACCAAACCTTTCTTGATATACTCAGAGGACCGTTATTAGCATGTTTTAACCACTCCTATGTAAATGGTAGATTATCAGACACTCAAGAAGAAGGTCTGATTTCATTATTACTGAAACAGGATACAAGTGGAAAATATAAAGATCCAGTCCATTTAAAACATTGGAGGCCCCTTACTCTTCAGTAGTGTGATGCAAAAATTCTAGCAAAATGTATAGCGCGAATTAAAAAGGTATTGTCGGACATTGTTCATTCTAATCAGACAGGTTTTTTACATGGAAGAGACATTGGATATAATATAAGGCAAGTACTGGAAACAATAGAACACTATGCAAAATCTGGGAAACCAGGCCTGCTATTCATAGCAGACTTTGAAAAGGCATTTGATAAAGTACGACTGGGGTTTCTATATAAATGCTTCGAGCGTTTCAATTTTGGAGAATCTCTTATAAAATGGGTTAAAATTATGTATAGTAACCCTATGTGTAAAATGGTAAATAATGGCTATTTCTCAGAAAGTTTTAAACTGTCTTGACTTATCTCATCAATTTGAGGGTATTCTGTATAGTTGTCTAATGTTGCTTGGTCATATTGTTCTGTTTTAATGTTACTCCTGACTCACTATGATGAATATTATATTTGTTCTTGAGTGTATTTTTAACAAAGCTGAAATTAGTCAATGACACTGACATGGTGGCGTAACGGGATGATCGGAATGCCGTGAAACCAAGAGGTTGTCAGTTCAAATCCCAAGTGAGGAAGTGTTGAATAATAATTACTGAATAAACAAACATACACAATGTAATCATGTATATCAAATATGTAAGTTGAAAACACTACGTTAAAAGCACTGTTTGTGTGTGTGGGGGTCCCAAACATTGTCAAAAGACAAAGATCTGTGAACGGATCAGTGGGTCACCAATCCGGGCCTTGATGGGCTTGGCAACAGTAAATAGAGGTGGTGTGTTTCATTTCAACCATCAGGTGACGGCCCCGGAACAAGCCGGGAACTAGACAAAAACATCCAGGGGACCATGACAGAATGTTCTAAAATTGTCCTTGGGGACATCCCCGGAGCAAACTGGGAACTAGACAAAAACATCCAGGGGATCCATGACAGAATGTTCTAAAATTGTCCTTGGGGACATCCCCGGAACAAACTGGGAACTAGACAAAAACATTCAGGGGACCATGACAGAATGTTCTAAAATTGTCATTGGGGACATCCCCGGAGCAAACTGGGAACTAGACAAAACCTCCACTGGACCATGGACACCATCCTGTAGGTGACCATATCGTGATGTTAATTTTTGTTTGCAGGGTTCATCCTAACCTCATGTAAAAATAGTACTGCTTTACTACTGTATGATAAAACATGAAACACCAAATATATATTTCTGTACTGTAATGTCAGGGATTACTCTCTAACTGACATCCACGAAAGCTCTAAAGCTTTGCTTACACTGCAGGCCTTAACGCTCAAATCAGTTTTGTTTTTCAAATCTGTTTTGGAATACTGACTGTCCAAACAGTTACAAGTGACCAAATTGGATTTGTGTGTGTTCAGACAGCATTTGCTGACATGGCTACTACGCTCGTTGTCATAGTAATGACGGGTGTGTGTGCAGTGGTGTAGGCGGATTGGTGATGGCGTTCATGCTTCCTATCACTCAGTTATGTAGCAAGCTATGGTGACAATAATGCCTGCCAGTTGCTTTGACTGTTCAAAAAGCATAGTGTAAGACCCGAGTGGCGCAGTGGTCTGAGGCACTGCATCGCAGTGCTAGCTGTGCCACTAGAGATCCTGGTTTGAATCCAGGCTCTGTCGTAGCCGGCCGCGACCGGGAGACCCATGGGGCGGCGCACAATTAGTACAGGGTAGGGGAGGGAATGGCCGGCAGGGATGTAGCTCAGTTGGTAGAACATGGCGTTTACAACGCCAGGTTTGTGGGTTCGATTCCCACGGGGGGCCAGTATGAAAAATAAAAAAATAATGTATGCACTCACTAACTGTAAGTCGCTCTGGATAAGAGCTTGTGCTAAATGACTAAAATGTAAATGTAACACTTATAAAGCCTCAAAGGATAAGATGATCCAACTTTCAAAACAAGTCGTTTTCGGCTAGCCACAGCAGTCAACTAGCTAGCTGTTTAGCTTTCTAGCGCATTCACTAATTCGTTTGTAAACAATTAACAAGCTAGTTAGCTACCGCACGTTCTTGTCAAACTGTCAATAAAGTAGCAAGCAACAAGATATGCCAAATAACAGTCTAAAAACCAATTGAGGTCAAATAAATCAGATTTTAATGTTCAGACACAAGTCACATGACCAGGAATCAGATTTGTATCTGACTTCAAACCACCTAC
>NW_025540459.1:0-5642 GCF_020615455.1 Coregonus clupeaformis | reverse complement strand
AATTTTATTTTATATAGCCCTTCTTTACATCAAAGCTAATATCTCGAAGTGCTGTACAGAAACCCAGCCTAAAACCCCAAACAGCTAGTAATGCAGGTGTAGAAGCACGGTGGCTAGAAAAACTCCTAGAAAGGCGAAAGCCCAGGAAGAAACCTAGAGAGGAACCAGGCTATGAGGGGGTGGCCAGTCCTCTCTGGCCGGGACAGCGGGTGGAGATTATAACAGAACCATGCCAAGATTCAACAAAACATGTTCGTAAGTGACAAGCATGGTCAAATAATAATTGGGAATAAATCTCAGCGGTTTCATAGCCGATCATTAAGAGTTGAAAACAGCAGGTCTTGGACAGGTAGTCCAACGAGCAGAAAAGTTGAAACTGGAATAGCAGCAAGGCCAGGCTAGGACTGGGGACAGCAAGGAGTCACCACGGCCGGCAGTCCCGACTGCAGTGATGGTCCTAGGGCTCAGGTCTCCTCAGCTGGCTTTTCATCAGCCGATACACAAAGAGTTGAAAACAGCAGGTCTGGGACAGGTAGGCGGTTTCAAGTCCGCAGGCAGGAAGCAAGTTGAAACTGGAATAGCAGCAAGGCCAGGCGGACTGGGGACAAGCAAGGTGTCATCATGCCCGCTAGTCCTGACGTGATGGTCCTAGGGCTCAGGTTCTCAGGGAGAGAAAGAGAGAACGAGAGAATTAGGAGAGAGCATACTTAAATTCACACAGGACACTGGATAAGACAGGAGAAGTACTCCAGGTATAAACCAACCCAACCCCAGCCCCCGACACAAACCACTGCAGCATAAATACTGGGAGGCTGAGACAGGAGCGGTCCGGGAGACACTGTGGCCCCCCATCCGAAGAAACCAGCTGGACAGGGCTGCAAACAGGAAGGATATAACCCCACCCACTCCGCCAAAGCACAGCCCCGGGCGACCACCACGAGGGATATCCCCAACCACCAACTTACAATCCTGGAGAGACAAGGCTAGTATAGCCCACAGAGGTCTCCACCACAGCACACAAACCAAGGGGGGCGCCAACCCAGACAGGAAGATCAAGCCAGTAACTCAACCCACTCAAGTGACGCACCCCTCCCAGGGACGGCATGAAAGAGCACCAGCAAGCCAGTGACTCAGCCCCTGCAACAGGGTAAGAGGCAGAGGAAACCCCAGTGGAGAGGGGAACCGGCCCGGCAGAGACAGCAAGGGCTGTTCGCTGGCAGCCTTCCGCTCACCTTCACACTCCTGGGCCAGACGACACTCAATCATAAGACCTTACTGAAGAGATACAAGTCTTGCAGTAAAGACTTAAAGGTTGAGACCGAGTCTGCGTCTCTCACATGGGTGAAAAGGCAGACTGTTCCATAAAAATGGAGATCTATAGGAGAAAGCCCTGTCTCCCGCTGTTTGCTTAGAAATTCTAGGGACAATTTAGGAGGCCCATCTCTTGGTGACCGTAGCTGCACGTATTGGTATGTACGGCAGGACCAACGGAAAGATAGGTAGGAGCAAGCCCATGTAACGCTTATAGGTTAACAGTAAAACCTTTGAAATCAGTCCCTTGCCTTCGAACAGGAAGCCAGTGTAGGGAAGCTAGCACTGGAGTAATATGATCAAATTTCTTGGTTCTAGTCAGATTCTAGTATCCGTAGATTAAGCACTAACGAAGTTTATTTAGTGCTTTATCCGCGTAGCCGGAAAATAGAGCATTGCAGGTGCAGTCTAGCCTAGAAGTAACAAATGCATGGATTAATTTTTTTCTGCATCATTTTTTGGACAGAAAATTTCTGATTTTTGCAATGTTACGTAGACGGAAAAAGCTAAGTCCTTGAAACAGTCTTGATATGATGTGGCACAAAAGAGAGATCAGGGTCAAGAGTAAACACCGAGGTCCTTCACAGTTTTAGTTTGAGACGACTTACAACCATCTAGATGTAATTGTCGGGATTTAACAGAAGATCTCTTTGTTTCGTGGGACCCAAACAAGCATCTCTGGTTTTGTCCGAAGCTAAAAGTAAAAGTTTTCAGCCATCCACTTTCCTTATGTCTGAAAACACGGTGTTTCTAGCGAGGGCAATTTTGGGGTTTCACCATGTTTCATTGAAATGTACAGCTGTGTGTCATCCAAAGCATAGCAGTGAAAGTTAACATTATGTTTTCGACTACTATCCTAAGAGGTAAAATATATAGTGGAAAACAATATGGTCCTAAAACGAACTTGAGGAACACCGAAATGTACAGTTGATTTGTCGGAGGACAGACCATTCACGGAGACAAACTGATATCTTTCCGGACAGGTAGGATCTAAACCGGGCCAGAACTTGTCCGTTAGACCAATTTTGGGTTTCCAGTCTCTCCAAAAGAATGTGGTGATCGATGGTGTCAAAGGCAGCACTAAGGTCTAGTAGCAACGAGGACAGATGCAGAGCCTCGGTCTGACGCAACATTAAAAGGTCATTTACCACCTTCACAAGTGCAGTCTCAGTGCTGTGATGGGGCTCTAAAAACCACAAGACTGAAGCATTTCGCATACATTTTTGTCTCAGAAAGGCAGTGAAGTTGCTGCGCGAATAGCTTTTTCCCTAAAATTTTTGGAGAGAGGAATGGAAGATTGGATATAGGCCGATAGTTTTTTAATATTTTCCGGGTCAAGGTTTGGCTTTTTTCAAGAGAGGCTTTATCACTGTCACTTTTAGTGAGGTTTGGCACACATCCGGTGGATAGGAGAGCTGTTTATTATGACCCAAACACAGGAGGGCCAAGCACAGGAAGCAGCTCCTTCAGCAGTTTAGTAGGAATAGGATCCAGGTATGCAGCTTGAAGGCTTAGAGGCCAAGATTATTTTCAGTACTGGCCATGTCTATACAGTACTAAAACACTCTGAAGTGTCTCTCCCGATCCCAGGCCCTCGCAGAGTTGTGCAGATCCAGGACAGCTAAGCCCTGGAGGAATACGCAGATCCAAAGTAGGAGTCCTAATTTGCTTTCAATGTTCATGATCTTTTCTCAAAGCAGTTCATGAATTATCACTGCTGAAGTGAAAGCCATCCTCTTTGGGAATGCTGCTTTAGTTAGCTTTGCAACAGTATCAAAAAGAAATTTGGATTGCTCCTTATTTTCCTCAATTGTTGTAAAGTAGGATGATCGAGCAGCAGTGAGGGTCACTGCACGGTACTGTCTTTCCAAGCTAGTCGGAAGACTTCCAGTTTGGTGTGGCGCCCATCGCCTCCAATTTCCTGGAAGCTTGCTTCAAAGCTCGGGTATTTTCTGTATACCAGGGAGCTAGTTTCATGACAAATGTTTTTCGTTTTTAGGGGTGCAACTGCATCTAGGTTATTGCTGCGAAGGTTAAATTGGAGTTCCCAGTTATGGTTAACTGATTTTGTCCTCTGACGTCTGGGTAGGCAGAAGGAGCCCAAGGCATCAATGAATTTTTGTGTTGTTTGAGAATTTATAGCACGACTTTGGATGCTCCTTGGATGGGGCCCGAGCAGATTATTTGGTTATGATTGCAAATGTAATAAAATGGTGGTCCGATAGTCCAGGATTTTTGTGGAAAACATTAAGATCTACAACATTTATTCCATGGGACAAAAACTAGGTCCAGAGTATGACTGTAGCAGTGAGTAGGTCCAGAGAGACATGTTGGACAAAACCCACTGAGTCGACAATGGCTCCGAAGACTTTTTGGAGTGGGTTTGTGGACTTCTCCATGTGAATATTAAAATCACCAAAAATTAGAATATGATCTGCTATGACTACAAGGTCTGGATAGGAATTCAGGAAACTCAGAGAGGAACGCTGTATATGGCCCAGGAGGCCTGTAAACAGTAGCTATAAAAAGTGATTGAGTAGGCTGCATAGATTTCATGACTAAAAGCCCAAAGATGAAAACGCCCATTTTTTTTTAAGAATTGGAAATTCTGCTATCAGAATGTTAGCAACATCCTCCTACTTTGCGTGGATGCACGGGAATATGGTCACTAGTGTAACCAAAAGGTGAGGCCTCATTTAACACAGCAAATTCATCAGGCTAAAGCCATGTTTCAGTCAGGCCAATCACAACGAGATTATGATCAGTGATTAGTTCATTGACTATGACTGCCTTTGGAAGTGAGGGATCTAACATTAAGTAACCCTATTTTGAGATGTGAGGTATCACTTTATCTTTCAATAATGGCAGGAATGGAGGAGGTCTTTATCCTAATAAGATTGCTAGGTGAACACCGCTGATGTTTAGTTTTGCCCAACCTAGGGTCGAGGCACACAGACACAGTCTCAATGGGTATGGCTGAGCTGGATTACACTGACTGTGCTATTGGCAGACTCCACTAAGCTGGCAGGGTTGGCCAACAGCCTGCCGCCTGGCCTGCACCCTATTTCACTGTGGGGCTAGAGGAGCAAGAGCCCCATCTATGTTGGTAGATAAGAGGAGAGCACCTCCAGCCAGGATGGAGTCCCACACCCCTCAGCAGGTCAGGCCTTGGTCCTGTTTGTGGGTGAGTCCCAGAAAGAGGGCCAATTATCCACAAATGTTATCTTTGGGAGGGGCAGAAAACAGTTTTCAACCAGCGATTAAGTGCTGAGACTCTGCTGTAGAGCCTGTCACTTCCCCTAACTGGGAGGGGGCCAGAGACAATTACTCGATGCCTACACATCTTTCTAGCTGATTTACAAGCTGAAGCTATGTTGCACTCCAGACTCCTGACTGTTTCATCCTAACATCGTTGGTGCCGACGTGATAACAATATCTCTATACTTGCCATTCGCCAGTTTTAGCTTTTAGCTAACACCATCTTAAGATTAGCCTTAATGTCGGTAGCCCTGCCCCTGGTAAACAGTGTATGCATCGCTGGGTGATTCGCTTTAAGTCTAATACTGCGGGTAATGGAGTCGCCAATGACTAGGGTTTTCAATTTGTCAGAGCTAATGGTGGAGTCAAGTGTCTCAGACCCCGTAACGGGAGGAGTAGAGACTAGAAGACTCAGACCAGACTCACTGCCACATAATGGGGAAAACTGTTGAAGGTTTCTGTCGGCTGAATGAGCGACACTGCTGAGCATTCCAACAGTATTTCCTCCAGAAGCCATGAGAAAGTTGTCCGCCGCGGGATCAAAGCGGGGGATTTATACTAACGTTACTGTCTGTACTTACTGGTAAAACAGACGCTGTTTCTTCCTTTCCTACACTGAGATTACCCTTGCCTAACGACGCGCTCTTGAAGCTGGGCTTCTTGTAGCACAGCCTATTTCCGCCGTAAGGCTTATCAAGCTCCTGTATATTATGAGCAAAGAAATGACTGTGCAATTAGAAGACATCATGTTAATGTTGTTATTACTTAGTCAGGCTGTTGAAGATGTTGATGAACCATGTCCAGATAAAGCCATTCGGAGTGAAAAAAAGTTGAATAAGGGAAAAGTTGCGATGGAAAAAAGGAAAATAACGTAAAGTTGGCAGCTAAAACGCACAGGAAAATGACTCTTCTGTCTCGGATAAACGTCCGTGAAAAAGTTTAAACGAAAAAGATGAGACAAAACTAAAAGTTGGTAAATTTGTTGAACACAAGATTGATTAAACGATTATTAAAGTAAAACGTGAATAGTTTGGCAGGTAGCCAAGTAGCAACAAACAGCACAGCAGTACGGA
>NW_025540458.1:0-5671 GCF_020615455.1 Coregonus clupeaformis | reverse complement strand
GAGCATTCATATCAATGAAAGGTATACATCACTGCCACCATCTGGTGGTTCTGTCCTGGTGAGATCACAGGGTCAAAGAAAACTTGGTATGACTGTAGTCACTCCAGGCACTCAGCCCATAAGAACCATTAATACGGTCAGATCTAATATGGAAGAACTGAATACAACCATAAGAACCATTCATACTGTCAGATCTAATTTGGAAGAACTGAATACAACCATAAGAACCATTCATTGTCACGGTTAACTAAGCCAGAACCCAGAAGCAGACCAGGACAAGGTACGTTGAGACAAAGGTGAGTGTTTATTAATAGATTCCGAGTGAGGCTGAATAATCCAGGGAACAGAGCGGGTGGCGTGGATGGGTTGTTGAGGGTGCAGTGGTTGGTCCGTACTCATTCCCGCAGCCGCCGACCATCAGGCAGAGGTTGGGTGGAAGGTTCGGGTGAGAGACTGCAGACAGAATAAAACGGAGGTCAGTACACAGCAAGTCAAAAGGTGCAAAACAACAAAACTAATAATGGCTCAGAGACTGATACGCTGACAAACATACTGTTCATGGCTAACGATCCGGCAGGAACTGGATGTTGGGCCAGAGCCCAAGAAGGGTGATGATCAGGACCAGGTGTGCAGATTACGGGATGCAGGTGTGAAAAACAAGAGCGTCTCTTGAGCTGCCCGAACCTCGGAAACTGGAGATCATTTAACAGGAACCCTAGTCACCAGACAGACCCAACTCAGACAGCCGGATCGTCACAGTACCCTCCGATTTAACGCCACCGGCCGGATTCCCGAGCGCCAGGATGGAGGAAGTGTAGAAGTCACTGATGAGGTCCGATTCGTGGACCTGTCGCCATGAATCCAACTCCTCTCTTCAGGGCCATACCTCCCAGTCCACTTGTGATACTGGAAACCCCGGCTCCGCCGGTCTGGAATCCATGATGCGACGCACCGTGTAGGCAGGACCACCTCCATCATCCCGAGGAGGAGGAGGAGAGGCGGAGGAGGCAACAGAGGACTTGAGGAAGACAGGCTTGAGGCAGGAGACATGAAAGGTGGGATGGACTTGAGCGCCTCGGTAGTTTGAGTCAACTGCCACTGGATTGGATTACCTTTCTCCACCACAAACGGACTAATGAAGCTGCAATAACTTCCTAGACTCAGTCCGTATCTGAAGATCCCGTGGGCCAACCAACCCTATCTCCGATGGTATAGGTGGGAGCGATCCAATAATGATTCGCCTGGAGCTGATACTCGGTCCGAACTTCAAGGAGTGCCTTTCTGGGTCTGGGATACAGGTCCGGTTGCAACGATGAATATGGGCCTGAACAGAAGGTACTGAGAGCTCCTTTCTCCTGAGAAGAAACAGGGGAGGTTGGTAGCTATACAGGCACTGGAAGGGAGAGCATCCCAGTGGCAGATGTAGAAAGAGTATTGTGGGCATACTTCAACCCAAGGCAACTGAGAGACCCAGGAGGTGGGGGTTGAAAGAGACCAGACAGCGTAGCGTTGATTCCATCTTCTGCTGCCTTCCTACTTCTGACCATTGGATTGGGGGGTGAAAACCAGATGTGAGACTGACAGTAGCTCCAATGGCCAAACAGAAGGACTTCCAGACAGCAGAGTGTAAACTGAGGGCCAATGGTCGGAAACGATATCACTGGGCAAACCAGGACCCTGAAACCTCCAACTCAGACCCTGGACGCTCCGAGGCAGAGGGAAGCTTGCAGCAATTGGCACAAAGTGGGCGAATTCTGCTGAATCTGTCCACGAGGTCGAACGACCGTGTTCCCCAGAAGCCGGGCAACTGACGGAAGTCCAGGGGCCAGATGCGACCATGGTCGCTCGGGAATAGAAGGGGGGTGGGGCCAGTCCAGAGCTAGGCCGATTGGCACTCTTATTCTGCAAACACACTGGACAGGCAGCAACAAAACCCCGAGTATCCTCTCGGCCATGGCAGGCCACCAAAAACGCTCCGCGAAGAAACGGCCATTGTCCGAGCCACGCCAGGGTGACAAGCCATTCTGCTGGCGTGGGACCATTTGAGGACAGCAGGACGAACCGAATCAGGCACAAACAACCGACCGGGTGGACTGCTATCGACCGGCTGAGTCCGGCTGGCCGCCAGCACCTCCCTCAATCTTCATATACCTGCTCCCTACCACGCAGTCGGGAGAATAGTCTCGGTCTTGGACCCACTCTCCTCCGTCTTGAGAACATCCGGGACAAGGCGTCCGCCTTGCTGTTCTTAGATCCAGGTCGGAATGTCAGGAAAACTTGAATCGCCTCGAAAAACAACGCCCACCTGGCCTGACGGGAGCTTAGACGCGAACATTGCACGAAGCAAGATTCTTGTGGTCAGTCCAGAATTATAAAACGTTGCTCCGCCTCCAACCAGTGGCGCCACTCCAAGGCAAGTTTCACCGCGAGAAGCTCCGTTACCCACATCGTGAATTCTCTCTCCACGCAGGCGAAAGGCGATCAGAGTAGTAGGCCAGGAATGGAGTTTACTGTCCGTGGAGCATCGCTACAACAGGATGGCGCCTAACTCCCTACATCAGACGCTGGCCCACTTCAACGACGAACTGACGGTCATGGTCCGCCAGAGAGAATCGCAAGCAGAATCGCCCTTCAAATCCAGAAACGCACGATCCGCCTCCGGATTCCACTTGAAGGTCCTGATACTGAAGTCAAGGCAGTTAATGGAGCGGCCACACACGGCTGTAATCCCGGATGAATCTGCGGTAGAAATTCAACCCCAAAATTCTCTGGAGCTGCAATCTCTGCACGGGCTGGGCCCATTCCAGAAACCGCTCTAACCTTCTCCTGGTCCATCCTAATCTCCCTGGGAGATGACAAATTCAAGAAAGGATGTCGTGTGGGCGTGAAACTCGTGACTTCGCCTTCACGAACAGGCGATTCTCCAACAATCGCTGCAGAACCTGGGCCGGACATGCTGGATTTTGGCTCTGAAGGTTCTCTTCCGGAGGAAGATCAGAATGTCATCCAGGCAAACAAAACACAAAGAGACTGATTCTATCTTCTCAGGACGCTGCTCACCATACTCTGAATACCATTGGAGCATTGGTCAGTCTCAAACGGCATCACCTGATACCAAGTGACCCATCGGTGTATTGAAACCCACAACCACTCGCCCCTCTCTGATCCGGGACCAGGTGATACGCACTGCGAAGGTCTAGCTTGGTGAACACCGTAGCACCCTGTAAGGAGTCAAAGGCAGCACTATCATGGGCAGGGGATACTTGTTCTTGACCGTGATGTAATTCCAACCGACAATCAATACACGGTCGGCAGGAGCCATCCTTCTTACCCACAAAGAAGAATCCAGACCCCCAGGGTGATGACGAGGGACGAACGACCAGCAGCTAGGACTTTTTGATGTAGGTCTCAACGCCTCACGTTCAGGTCGAAGATACTGTATAACCTTCCCTTGGGTAGACAGCTCCAGGAACCAGGTTGATGGCACAATCATATGGTCGGTGAGGAGCACAGAGCCTTCTGCTTACTGAAAAACTTCCCCCAAATCGTGATATGTCTCGGGAACCAGGGACAAATCTAGGGTTTAGCCTCAATCACCTGACTCGGGAACCGAATGGGGGGCAGGCAGTCTGAGACAGTTAGCATGACAATCAAGGCTCCAACTCAAGTACCTGCCCGCCACCCAATCGAACGTGGGATTGTGTTCCTTCAGCCAGGGGGTATCCATGAACCAGAGGAACATGGGAAGACGGGCAGAATGAAGAATGAAATCATCTCGTGAATGATTCCCCCGACAACCGCGATCTTAACCGGTTCAGTCCTCATCGATACGCGGCCAGACTACTGCCGCTCAGAGTGGTCGCCAATGGCTTCCTCCGGCACTGTCTTTGAAAGCCCCAGCTGTTCCACCAACTCGGCATCAAGAAAGCTCTGATCGCACTGAATCGATAAAAGCGTTAAGCGCTAAGCTCTGATTCCTGGGTTCCTACAAGGGTAGCCGGAAACGGGTCTGACAGAGGTACTGGGAGGAGTGGAAACTGGCTCGCTAAAAGTCCTCCCAATCTCATGAGTCAAGTAGTTTGACGACCGCTCGGAACAAGTGGAGATGGGATGTCCCGAGCTACTACAGTAGAGGCAGCAGCTGGTCTTACGCCTATGCTGACGCTCCTGTGGTTAACTCGTGTCACCACTTGCATGGGTTCAGAATTCGGGAGAGAGGACCTCCTTACTAATCCATTGTGGTGGAGAATGATCGACGGTTCTGGTCCACCACCCGACCCGACTGGGAACTGAGAAGCTGGATCGCATTGGACGGACCCCATTGCTTCTCCTCCTTCGCCTCTCGGACTCCGATTATCCACCTAAATAGACAGTTACCAAGCTGTCCAGGTCACTAGGCCCGGATAGGAGATCAACTCATCCCTTGAGCTGGTCTCGACAGACCCTGTTAAAAGGCCGCTTGCAGAGACTCGCTCCACCCACTCTGCCAGCCAACGCCTTGAACTCGATCACTTGGGTCGCCACGCCAAGTAGTTCCTTGGCTAAGCGAAAACAGGCTCTAGCTGCGTCCCTCCCTCGGACGGAATGGTCGAAGACTTCTCATCTCGGCCGTGAACCCCTGCATGAAGCCATGCAGGGATCCTGTCGTCTGCAAACGGCTGAAGCCCACCCCAGCGCCCGACTCACGCAGCAACTCAATCACAAAGGCTATCCTAGCCTTGTTCAGGCATAAGAGTAGGGCTGTAGATCGAACACAAGTCCACACTGCATAAGGGAAGGGAACGGTATCTTCCCAGCTCCCCCTCATACTTATCCGCGCCGAACCTTGGGCTCACGGATGGACACAGCTTCCAGAAGCGGCAGGCGAGATGGGTGAAACCGGTAGTGGATCCTCCAATCGACACTTTCGTTGGTTCTGACCTCCGCCAGACCGGTAGAAAGGTTCCAACTGACAACGCGATCTCCTGTAGTGCACGTGCCATGATGGCTCAACATCTTCCTGCTGGGTACAGATTGGTGGCTAATAGAGTCCAGGTCATTTGGGTTCACACAATGGATCGCTCTGTCACGGTTAACTAAGCCAGAACCCAGAAGCAGACCAGGACAAGGTACGCTTGAGACAAAGGTGAGTGTTTATTAATAGATTCCGAGTGAGGCTGAATAATCCAGGGAACAGAGCGGGTGGCGTGGATGGGTTGTTGAGGGTGCAGTGGTTGGTCCGTACTGGCTCTCGGGCAGCCGACTCATCAGGCAGAGGTTGGGTGAAGGTTCCGGGTGAGAGACTGCAGACAGAACAAAAACGGAGGTCAGTACACAGCAAGTCAAAAGGTGCAAAACAACAAAACTAACACTAATGGCTCAGAGACTGATACGCCTGACAAACATACTGTTCATGGCTAACGCATCCGGCAGGAACTGGATGCTGGGCCAGAGCCTAAGAAGGGTGATGATCATGACCAGGTGTGCAGATTGCTGATGGGATGCAGGTGCGGAAACAAGAGCTGCCTCGGAGCGTCCCTCAACCTCGGGAAACTGAAGATTACGAACAGGAACCCAGTCACCAGACAGACCCGACTCAGACAGCCGATCGCCACATTCATACTGTCAGATATAATATGGAAGAACTGAATACAATCATAAGAACCATTCATACTATCAGATATAATATTGA
>NW_025540457.1:0-5677 GCF_020615455.1 Coregonus clupeaformis | reverse complement strand
TCCAGTGTTTGTTGACTGAGTCATCTAAGAATCTCTGAGTTTGTCACGTGACTCCGCCTCGCCTCCGCAGATTGTCTCCGTTAAGGCTCTGCTGTTTGTTGCTACTTGGCTACCTGCCAAACTATTCACGCTTTTTACTTTAATAAACGCTTAATCAATCTCTGTGTTCAACAAATTTACCAACTTTAGTTTTGTCCACCATCTTTTTCAACTTTTCACTCTCGGACGCTTATCCCGAGACAGAAGAGTCATTTTCCTGTATGCTCTCTAGCTGCCAACTTTACGTTATTTTCCTTTTTTCCATCGCAAACTTTTTTCCCCTCATTCAACTTTTTCACTCCCGGACGCTTTATCTGGACATGGTTCATCAACATTCCCAACAGCCAAGCTAAGTGCAGTAACATTAACATGATGTCTTCTAAATTGCAGTCGCTGTACTCATAATATACAGAAGAATTCTCGCCACGTAGCGAGAATAGCTGTGCTACAAGCCCAGCTTCAGACGTAATCAATAGGCAAGGGTAATATCAATGTAGAAAGGAAGAAATGAGTGCTGTGCCACCAGTAAGTACAGACAGTAACGTTAGTATAAATCCCCCGCATGTCCCTCTCACAAGCCGGACAACTTTCTCATGGCTTGGGAGGGAAATACTGTTGGAATGCTCAACCGGTGTCGCCATTCAGCCGACAGAAACCTTCAACCGGTTTTCCCATTATGTAGCGAGTCGGAGTCTGAGTCTGAGTCTTTCTAGTCTCTACTCCTCCCGTTACGGGTCTGGAGACTCGAAGGCTCCCACCATTAGCTCTGACAAATTGAAAACCCTAGTCATTGGCGACCTGATTACCCGCAGTATTAGACTTAAAACGAATCACCCAGCGATCATACACTGCTTTACCAGGGCAGGGCTAATGAATGGAAGGCTACAATCTAAAGATGGTGCTGGCTAAAGCTAAAACTGGCGAGTGTAGAGAGTATAGAGATATTGTTATCCACGTCGGCACCAACGATGTTAGGATGAAACAGTCAGAGGTCACCAAGTGCAACATAGCTTCAGCGGTAAATCAGCTAGAAAGATGTGGGGTTTACCTAATAATTGGTTCTGGCCCTCCCCAGTTAGGGAAGCATGAGCTCTACAGCAGAGTCTCAGCACTCCAATCGCTGCTTGAAAACTGTTTTCGCCCTCCCAAAAGATAAATATTTTTAGATAATTGGCCTCTTTCTGGGACTCACCCACAAACAGACCAAGCCTGACCTGCTGAGAGTGACGGACTCCATCCAGCTGAGGGTTGCTCTCCTCTTATCTACCAACATAGATAGGGCCTCTAACCCTCTAGCCCCACAGAAATAGGTGCAGGCCAGGCAGCAGGCTGTTAGCCAACCTGCCAGCTTAGGAGTCTGCCAACAGCATAGTCAGTGTAGTCAGCTCAGCCATACCCATTGAGACTGTGTCTGTGCTTCGACCTAGGTTGGGCAAACTAAACATGGTGGTGTTCACCTCTAGCAATCTTATTAGGATAGCACTCTCCATTCCTGCTATTATTGAAAGAGATCGTGATACCTCGCATATTCCCAAAATAGGGTTACTTAATGTTAGATCCCTCACTTCAAAGGCAGTCAGTAGTCACGAACTAATCACTGATCATAATCTTGATGTGATTGGCCTGACTGTAACATGGCTTAAGCCTGATAAATTTGCTGTGTTAAATGAGAGGCCTCCTCCTGGTTACACTCAGTGACCATATTCCTCGTGGCATCCCAAGTAAATACATGAGGTGTTGCTAACATTTACTTATAGCAAATTTCAATTTACAAAAAAATGGCACATATCTTTGAGCTTCTAGTCATGAAATCTATGCAGCCTACTCAATCACTTTTATAGTTGTGTTTACAGGCCTCTCGGCTATACAGCGCTCCTCTCTGAGTTTCCTGGGAATTCCTATCAGACCTTGTAGTCATAGCAGATCATATTCTAATTTTTGGTGATTTTAATATTCACATGGAGAAGTCCACAGACCCACCTCCAAAAGTCTTTCGGAGCCATTATCGCACCAGTGGGTTTTGTCCAACATGTCTCTGGACCTACTCACTGCGTCATACGACCTAGTTTTGTCCCATGGAATAAATGTTGTAGATCTTAATGTTTTTCCACAAAATCCTGACTATCGGACTCACCATTTTATTATTTTTGCAATCGCAACAAATAATCTGCTCAGACCCCAACCAAGGAGCATCAAAAGTCGTCTATAAATTCTCAGACAACACAAAAATTCATTGATGCCCTTCCAGACTCCTTCTGCCTACCCAAGGACTGAGGACAAAAATCAAGCTAACTACTTAACTGAGGAACTCAATTTAACCTCAAGAATACCCTAGATGCAGTTGGGCACCTCTAAAATCGAAAGACATTTGTCATAAGAAACTAGCTCCTGGTATACAGAAAATACCCGAGCTTTGCAGCCAAGCTTCCAGAAATTGGAACGGAAAATGGCGCCACACCAAACTGGAAGTCTTCCGACTAGCTTGGAAAGACAGTACCGCAGTACCGAAGAGCTCCTCACTGCTGCTCGATCATCCTACTCTTCCCAAATTAATCGAGGAAAATAAGCACAGTCCAAAAATTTCTTTTTGATACTGTTGCAAAGCTAACTAAAAGCAGCATTCCCCAAGAGAGGATGGTTTTCACTTCAGCAGTGATAAATTCATGAACTCTTTGAGGAAAAGATCATGACCATTAGAAAGCTAAATTACGGACTCCTCTTTGAATCTGCGTATTCTCCAGGCTTAGCTGTCCTGGATCTGCGAGCTGATTTACGCAGGGCCTGGGATCGGGAGAGACACTTAAGTGTTTTAGTACTATATCTCTTGGACACAATGATGAAAATAATCATGGCCTCTAAACCTTAAGCTGCATACTGATCCTATTCCTACTAAACTGCTGAAGGAGCTGCCTCTGTGCTTGGCCCTCCTATGTTGAACATAATAAACAGCTCTCTATCCAATCGGATGTGTACCAAACTCACTAAAAGGCAGTGATAAAGCCTCTCTGAAAAAGCCAAACCTTGACCCGAAAAATATAAAAACTATCGGCCTATATCGAATCTTCCATTCCTCTCAAAAATTTTTAGGAAAAGCTGTTGCGCAGGCAACTCACTGCCTTTCTGAAGACAAAGAATGTATACGAAATGCTTCAGTCTGGTTTTAGACCCCATCATAGCACTGAGACTGCACTTGTGAAGGTGGTAAATGACCTTTTAATGGCTAGCCAGACCGAGGCTCTGCATCTGTCCCGTGCTACTAGACCTTAGTGCTGCCTTTGACACCATCGATCACCACATTCTTTGGAGAGACTGGAAACCCAAATTGGTCTACACGACAAGCGGCCCTAATTGGTTTAGATCCTACCTGTCGAAGTATTATCAGTTTGTCTCTGTGAAATGGTCTGTCCTCCGACAAATCAACTGTACATTTCGGTGTTCCTCAAGGTTCCGTTTTTAGGACCACTATTGTTTTCACTATATATTTTACCTCTGGGGATGTTATTCAAAAACATAATGTTAACTTTCACTGCTAAGCGATGACACACAGCTGTACATTTCAATGAAGCATGGTGAAGCCTCAAAATTGCTCTCTCGCTAGAGCCTGTGTTTCAGACATAAGGAAGTGGATGGCTGAAAACTTTTTACTTTTAAACTCGACAAAACAGAGATGCTTGTTCTAGGTCCCAAGAAACAAAGAGATCTTTCTGTTAAATCTGACAATCCATCTTGATGGTTTAAAGTCGTTCAAATAAAACTGTGAAGGACCTGAGGCGTTTCTCTTGACCCCTGATCTCTCTTTTTGACGCAATATGATCAAGACTGTTTCAAGGACAAGCTTTTTTCCATCTACGTAACATTGCAGAAAATCGTGAAATTTTCAGTCCAAAAATGATGCAGAAAATTAATCCATGCATTTGTTACTTCTAGGTTAGACTACTGCAATGTTTCTATTTTCCAGGCTGGTCTGGATAAAGCACCAAATAAACTTCAGTTAGTGCGCAAATACTGGCTGCTAGAATCCTGACTAGGAACCAAGAAAATTTGATCATATTACTCCAGTGCTAGCTTCCCTACACTGGCTTCCTGTTAAGGCAAGGGCTGATTTCAAAGGTACTGTTAACCATAAACCATACGGGCTTGTTCACCTGTATCTTTTCCGAGTTGGTCCCGCCGTGCCATACCAATACGTACGCCACGGTCACAAGACGCAGGCCTCCTAATTGTCCAGAATTTCTACAAACAGCGGGAGGGGGCTTTCTCCTATAGATCTCCATTTTTATGGAACAGTCTGCCTACCCATGTGAGAGACGCAGACTCCGGTCTCAACCTTTAAGTCTTTACTGAAGACTTATCTCTTCAGTAGGTCATAAGATTGATGTAGTCTGGCCCAGGAGTGTGAAGGTGAACGGAAAGGCTGGAGCAAACCAACAGCCCTTGCTGTCTCTGCCGGGCCGGTTCCCCTCTCCACTGGGGTTCTCTGCCTTAACCCTGTTGCAGGGGCTGAGTCACTGGCCTGCTGGGTGCTTTTCATGCCGCCCCTGGGGGTGCGCTACAATGGAGTGGGGTTGACTTACATTGACGCGATCTTCCTGTTGGGCTGGCGCCCCCCTTGGTTTGTGCTGTGGTGGAGACTCTGTGGGCTATACTCGGCCTTGTCTCAGGATTGTAAGTTGGTGGTTGGGGATATCCTCTAGTGGTGCGGGGGCTGTGCTTTTTGACGGAGTGGTGGGGTTATATCCTTCCTGTTTGGCCCTGTCCGGGGGTTTCTCTCGGATGGGGCCACAGTGTCTCCGTGACCGCTCCTGTCTCAGCCTCCCAGTATTTATGCTGCAGTAGTTTAAGTGTGTGTCGGGGGCTGGGGGGTTAGTTGGATATACCTGGAGCACTTCTCCCTGTCTTATCCAGTGGTCCTTGTGTGGAATTTAAGCATGCTCTCTCTAATTCTCTCGTTTCTTTCTCTCTGAGAACCTGAGCCCTAGACCATACGGTCCAGGACTACCGGGCATGATGACACCTTGCTGTCCCCAGTCCGCCTCTGGCCTTACTAAGCGACTCCAGTTTCAACTGTTCTGCCTGCGGCTACGAAACCCCCTACCTGTCCCAGACCTGCTGTTTTCAACTCTAAAATGATCGCCATGAAAAGCCAACTGAGACCTGCTCTCCAGGACCATACGCCGGGACCACCGCCGTGGTGACTCTTGCTGTCCCCAGTCCGCCTGGCCTTGCTGCTATTCCAGAAGCCAAATGTTCTGCTGCGTTATGGAACCCCTACCTGTCCCAGACCTGCTGTTTTAAATTCCTAATGATCGCTCATGAAAAGCCAACTGAGATTTATTCCCTGATTATTTGACCATGCTTGTCACTTATGAACATTTTTGGAACATTTGGCATGGTTCTGTTATAATCTCCACCCGCACAGCCAGAAGAGGACTACACCCTCACAGCCTCCGGTTCCTCTCTAGGCTCTCTTCCTAGGTTTTGCCTTTTCTAGGGAGTTTTTCCCTAGCCACCGCGTGCTTCTAACACCTGCATTACTAGCTGTTTGGGGTTTGAGGCTGGGTTTCTACAGCACTTCGAGAGATATTAGCTGATGTAAGAAGGGCTATATAAAATAAAATTGATTGATTGATTGATTGAT
>NW_025540456.1:0-5684 GCF_020615455.1 Coregonus clupeaformis | reverse complement strand
GGCAGGGTAAGATTCTGTTAGGTGGTAGGGGGCCAGGGTAAGAGTCTGTTGGAGGTGGTGGGGCCAGGGTAATAGTCTGTTGGGTGGTGGGGGGCAGGGTAAGTTCCGTTGGGTGGTGGTGGGGGGCAGGGCGAAGTCCGTTGGGTGAGTGGTGGGGGGCAGGGTAAGGGAAAATCCGTTAGGTGGTGGTGGGCCAGGTAAGAAGTCCATTAGGTGAGTGGGGGCCAGGTAAATTCCGTTGGGTGGTTGGGGCAGGGTAATAGTCCGTTGAGTGATAGGGGGCGAGGCCTGTCTTTTAGGTGAGTGGTGGGGCGGTAAGAGTCTGTTGGGTGGTGGTGGGGGCCGATATGAGTCTGTTAGGTGGTGGTGGGAAAAGAGGTAAAAGTCCGTTGGGTGGTAGAGCAGGGCTGAGTCCGCTCGTTGGGTGGTGGGGGCCAGGGTAAGAGTCCGTTGGGTGGTGAGGGGCAGGTTAAGAGTCCGTTGGGTGGTGGGGGCAGGGTAAGAAGTCCGTTGGGTGGTTGGGAAGTTAAGGAGTCAAGTTGGGTGGTAGGGGGACAGGGTAAGAGTCTTTTTGGGTGGTGGTGGGGGCCAGGGTAAGTCTGTTGGGTGGTGGTGGGGGCCAGGGTAAAAGTCAGGTGGGTGGTGGGGGCCAGGATAAGGAATCCGTTGGGTGGTGGGGCCAGGTAAGAGTCAAGGTTGGGTGGTGGGGGCCAGGTATGAGTCTGTTGGGTGGTGAGGGCAGGAGTAAGAGTCCGTTGGGTGGTGAGCAGGAAGTAAGAAGTCCGTTGGAGTGGTGAGCCAGGTAAATTCCGTTAGGTAGTGAGGAGCAGAGGTAAGAGTCCGTTGAGTGGTGAGGCAGGTAAATTCCGTTGGTGTGGGAATGAAGTCCGTTGGGTGGTGAGGGCGGTAATCTATGGGTGGTGGGGTCAGGTAAGAGTCTGTTGGGTGGTGGGCAGGTTGAGTCTGTTGGGTAGTGATGGGCAGGGTATAGTCCGTTGGGTGGTGGTGAAGGGGAGCAGGAGGTAAGGGTCTGTTGGATGCCATAGCAAGCAGTTGAGGTGGCATACTATTAACAGCATGGCGGCAGTGCAAAAATCATTTGGGATAGCCCTCTAGTCAGTATGAACTCTATTAAATTGGCGGCAAGGCGATAATCCAGCATTTAAATTGTGAACTGGCAACAAAAATCGTCCGGCGATAGCGGTGCAAGGCTTCCTGTTCGAGTGTTCCGTTAGGTAGTGAGAGCAGGTAAAATCCCGTTAGGTAGGCGAGTAGAGGCAGGTTAAGAATCCCGTTAGGTAGTAGAGGAAGTAAATTCTGTTAGGTGGTGGGGTATAGGTAGGAGTCTGTTGGAGTGGTGGGGGCCGGTATGAGTCAGTTGGGGTGGTGGTGGGGGCAGGTAAGTTCCGTTGGGTGGTGAGAACGAGACAGGGTAATAGTCTGTTGGGTGGTGGTGGGGGCCAGGTAAGGTATGTTGGGTGGTGGTGGGGGCCGGGTTTGAGTCTGTTGGGTGGTGCTGGGGGTAGAGTGAAGTCTGTTGGGTGGTGCTGGGGAGCAGAGGTAAGAGTCTGTTGGGTGGTGGTGGGGGCCAGGTAAGGAGTCCATTGGGTGGTGGGGGGCAGGTAAGAGTCTGTTGGGTGGTTGGGGCACGGTAAGAGTCTGTTAGGTTGATGGGGGGCAGGGTAAGAGTCTTTGGAGTGGTGGTGGGGGCCAGGGTAAGAGTCAACCCAGGTGGTGGGGGCTCAGGAGAAGTAAGTCCGTTGGGGTGGTGGGAGCAGGTAAAATCGTTGGGTGGTGGGGGTTCAGGGGTAAGAGTCCGTTGGGTGGTGGTGGGGAAAGAGTAAGAGTCCGTTGGGTGGTGGTGGGGCCAGGAGTAAGAGTCCGTTGGGTAGTGGTGAGAGGCAGGGTAAGAGTCTGTTAGGTGGTGGTGGGAGCGGGTAAGAGTCTGTTGGGTGGTGCTGGGGGCCCGGGCATGATTCTGCCAGGTGGTGCTGGGGGCCAGGTATGAGTCTGTTAGGTGCTGAGTGGGGGCTTTGAGTCCATTGGGTGGTGGTGGGGGGCAGAGTAAGAGTCTGTTGGGTGGTGGGGGGCAGGTAAGAGTATTTTGGGTGGTGGTGGGGCCAGGTAAGAGTCTGTTGGGTGGTGGTAGAGGGCAGGGTAATAGTCCGTTGGGTGGTGGGGGCCAGGGTAAGAGTCTTTTGGGTGGTGGTGGGGCAGAATGAAGTCTGTTGGGTGGTGGTGGGGCAGTTTGAGTCCGTTAGGTGGTGAGGGCAGGGTAAGAGTCCGTTGGGTGGTGAGGGCAGGGTAAGATCGTTAGGTGGTGAGGCAGGGTAAGGAGTCCGTTGGAGTGGTGGGGCCAGGGTAAGAGTCCGTTGGGTGGTGGTGGGGCCATTGTAAGAGTCGTTGGGTGGTGGTGGGGCCCAGGGTAAGAGTCTGTTGGGTGGTGGTGGGGGGCAGGGCAGAGTCTGTTGGGTGTTGCTGGGGGCAGGGTAAGAGTCTGTTGGGTGGTGCTGGGGGCCAGGAGTAAGAGTCCGTTGGGTGGTTGGGAGCAGGGTAAGAGTCTTTTGGGTGGTGGTGGGGGTCAGGTAAGAGTATTTTGGGTGGTGGTGGGAGCCGGGTTTGAGTCTGTTGGGTGGTGGTGGGGGGCAGGGTAAGAGTCTGTTTTGGTGGTGGAGGACGGAGTAAGAGTCCGTTGGGTGGTGAGGGCGGATATGAGTCCGTTGGGTGGTGGGGGCCAGGGTAAGGAATCCGTTGGGTGGTTGGGGCCAGGATAAGAGTCCGTTGGGTGTTGGCAGGGTAAGAGTATTTTGGGTGGTGGTGGGGGCCAGGATGAGAGTCTGTTGGGTGGTGAGGAGCAGGAAGTAGAAGTCCGTTGGGTGGTGGGGGCAGGTATGAGTCCGTTGGGTGGTGGTGGGGGCCGGATATGAGTCCGTTGGGTGGTGGTGGGGGCCGTTTGTCCATTGGGTGGTGGTGGGAGGCGAAGTAAGAAAGTCCGTTGGGTGGTGGTGGGGGCAGGGTAGATCCGTTAGGTGGTGGTGGGGGCCAGGAGTTTGAGTCTGTTGGGTGGTGGTGGGAGGTAGGTGGGAAGTTCTGTTGGGGTGGTGCTGGGGCCAGGGTAAGAGTCTGTTGGGTGGTGCTGCAGGGGGGCAGGGTAAGTGTCTGTTAGGTGGTGAGTGGTGTGGGGGCAGGATATGAGTCCATTGGGTGGTGGGGGCAGGAGTAAGGAAGTCCGTTGGGTGGTTGGGGCCGGGTAAGAGTCCGTTGGGTGGTGGGGGCCAGGTTAAAAGTCTTTTTGGGTGGTGGTAGGGGCAGGAGTAGAGTCTGAGCCAGGTGAGTGGTGGGGGCCCAGGATAAGGAAGTCTGTTGGGTAGTGGTGGGGGCGGAGGTAATAGTCTGTTTGATTGGTGGGAGCAGGGTAAGAGTCTAGTTGGGTGGTGGGGGCCAGGTAAGTCCGTTGGGTGGTGAGGGCAGAGGTAAGAGTCCGTTGGTGGTGAGCAGGGTAAGGTCACGTTGGGTAGTGAGGACAGGGTAAAAGTCCGTTGGGTGGTGAGGGCAGGGTAAGTTCCGTTGGGTGGTGAGGACAGGGGTAAGAGTCCGTTGGGTGGTGACAGTGAGTCGTGGTGTGCCAGGAAAAGAGTCTTTTGGTTAGTGGTGGATGCAGGGTAAGAGTCTGTTAAGGCGGTGGCAGGGTAAGAGTCCGTTGGGGCGGTGGGGCCAGGTATGAGTCCGTTGGAGGCGGTGAGGGCAGGAGTAAGAAGTCCGTTGGGCGGTGAGGCAGGGTAAGAGTCCGTTGGGTGGTAGGGCAGGGTAATGTTGGGTGGTGAGGGCAGGTATGAGTCCGTTGGGTGGTGGGGGCAGGGTAAGAGTCCGTTGGGTGGTGGGGGCCAGGGGTAGAGTCTGTTCAGGTGGTAGTGGGGGGCAGGTAAGAGTCTGTTAGGTGGTAGTGGGGGCAGGTATGAGTCTGTTGGGTGGTAGTGGGGGGCAGGGTAAGAGTCTGTTGGGTGGTGATGGGGAGCAGGGTAAGAGTCCGTTGGGTGGTAGTGGGAGCAGGTAAGGAGTCTGTTAGGTGGTAGTGGGGGCCAGGGTAAGAGTCCGTTGGAGTACAGTGGTGGGGACAGGGTAAGAGTCCGTTGGGTGGTGGGGGCAGGGTAAGAGTCCGTTGAGTGGTGGGGCCGGTATGAGTCCGTTGGGTGGTGGGGGCCAGGGTAAGAGTCCGTTGGGTGGTGAGGGCAGGAAGTAGAGTCCGTTGGGTGTTAGTGGGGAGCAGGGTAAGAGAGTCCGTTGGGTGGTAGTGGGGCCAGGAGTGAGAGTCCGTTGGGTGTTAGTGGGGGCCAGGAGTAAGAGTCTGTTGGGTGGTAGTGAGGGCCAGAGGTAACAGTCTGTTGGGGTGGTAGTGGGGGCCAGGGTAAGAGTCCATTGGGTGGTGGGGGCAGGGTTGAGTCTGTTGGGTGGTAGTGGGAGCAGGGTAAGAGTCTGTTGGGTGGTGGTGGGGACGGTTTGATCCGTTGGGTGGTAGTGGGGGCAGGGTAAGAGTCTGTTGGAGTGAGTGGTGAGGCCAGGGTAAGAAGTCAGTTGGGCATTGGTGGGGGCCGATATGAGTCTGTTGGGTGGTGGGGCAGGAGTTTGAGTCTGTTGGGTGGTGGGGAGGGTAGTCCGTTGGGTGGTAGTGGGGGCCGGATATGAGTCTGTTGGGTGGTGGTGGGGCCAGGGAGTAAGAGTCTGTTGGGGTAGTAGTGGGGGGGCAGGGTAAGTTCTGTTGGTGGTAGTGGAGGCAGGTATGAGTCTGTTGGGTGGTGGTGGGCAGGAGTAAGAAGTCCGTTGGGTGTTAGTGGGGAGGCAGAGGTAGAAGTCTGTTGGGTGGTGGTGGGGGCCAGGAGTAAGGAATCGTTGGGTAGTTGTGAGGACAGGAGTAAGAGTCCGTTGGGTGGTGGTGAGGGTAGGGGTAACAGTCTGTTGGGTAGTGGTGAGGCAGGGTAGGAAGTCTGTTGGGTGAGTGGTGGGGGCAGGGTAAGAGTCCGTTGGGTAGTGGTAGACGGAGTAAGAGAGTGGTTGGGTGGTGGTGAGTGTAAGAGTCCGTTGGGTGGTGATGGGGGCCAGGAGTAAGAGTCTGTTGGTTGAGTGGGGCAGGGTAAGAGTCCGTTTGGGAATGCCCACAGGGGGAGCGGGGAGTGATATGAAAATAAACAGTAATAAAGCAGAATAATATGTAATATTTACTCCATTGTGGGGTGTGGCTAAAAACATAGAAGTGATCCATGTTGGCCATCAGTAACAATAAACCAGAGTATGGTTTTATTTACATTTTCTCCCCTCTTATCATAGTTTTGTTTTTGTCCTGTTGTGTTCTAAAATACATTCTACCCCTCCCTACTAATTATTTGTTTATTATTTTAGTGTTCAGCCCTGGCCCCGACCAGTGCAGAAGTGGTGGAATACTGCTTGTCAAACGTAAGAATGGAAAAGAATACATATTAGGTTGTACAACTGAATAATAATTCAAATATTGTGTCTTCCGTATTTAACCCCTCTGAATCAGAAGAGGTGCTGGGTCTGCAAATCACATCCACGTCATCGGCGCCCGGGAACAATGGGTTAACTGTTCAGGGCAGAAACGATTTTTACCTGGTCAGTTTAGATTCACTTAACCTTTCGGTTACTATTAAACTTCCTACCCGCCCAGGCAC
>NW_025540455.1:0-5684 GCF_020615455.1 Coregonus clupeaformis | reverse complement strand
CATCTGAATTAAACTATATTATTCAACGTTCGATACATTGCATTAACCATGCAATTTCCCTCCCCATTTATCAGTTATATCTACATAAATGTATATTGTGTTTCTGTTTGGTTTAAAAGATATTTGTTATAATGTTTATTATGAATGTTGCGCAATATGTTACATATTCTCTTCACAGATAATCTGATTGTAAAAACTTTCGATATTATTCCTGTGTGTGCAAGTAGTGAATGTAAGTGTCATCTCTTTTCCACTGTAGATCTTTCTCACAGCTGCTGCCTCTTCCCTTTACTTCCTTGACATTTTTGATTCCTTTCTTCCCTTTCCACTTTCCTTCCAGTGACATGATTCTGCTTTCAACTGAGTGGGCCATGAGTCATACCTACTGTTCTACTTTACCTTCAACTGCGTGGGCCATGATCCTTCTGCTCTACTTTATTTCAACTGTGTGGGCCATGAGTCATGCCTACTGTTCTACTTTACCTTCAACTAGGTGGGCCATAGGTCATACCTACTGCTCTACTTTGCAGCCCCCTTTTTGTGTGGGCCATGAGTCCTTACCTACTGCTCACTTTACCTTCAACCTGGGTGGCCATGGTCCCTTGCCTACTCTCTGCCCACCTTCAACCCAGGTAGGCCATGGAGTCATACCTGCTGTATCTTCTTTACCTTCAGCTAGGTATAGGCCGCCTTGAGTGTTCTATTTTGTTCCTGTGATTTTCCTTTCCTGATTATTAGTTGTTCTGAGGAAGTCACAGCTTTAGAACCAAAAGGGAAGTTCAACAGCTAAATGCTGTAATCATTACATTTGCGAAGATGATTACACTAATGGATTACCATTCCTTGTATACAATCACACTAGGCCAAGCGTTTTCTGAACTCCAGTCCTCAGACCCAAGGAGTGGTAGTTTTGGTTTTCCTTTCTTTACTACATGGCTGGTTTAATTATCAACAGTAAGTTAGTCGATTATTTGAATCAGCGGTGTAGTGCTAAACCACCATACTAAGTCCAACAAGTTTAATATTCTCATCATGCATTTTAGTATTGTACAAATACATGTCAAAGAAGTAGGAAATGAAAAAACACATGTATATATTATGATTCTAAGAATAGACCTATTGCAGGAGTTGTTATCTTGCATTGTTGTGGGAAGCATGCACTATACTGCAATAGTAGTGAGTGTTCTAAGTTCAGGATTGAATCTGTATTTCTTGGTGGTGCTGTGAGCTGTGTCACTGATTTCTGAAAAAAACAACATACATACCTGCAATTAAAGTTAAATCATGATATGTTTGTATGCTTTTCAGTATTTGATATGTAGTTTAATCAGTGTTAGGAGGTTCTGCAACTGTTCAGGTGCTTTGCAAAAAGTCTCTTACACTCTGGTCTGCATCTTGAGGTGGTCTTCCAGATTTTGAAAGACAGTTTCTGTTCTACATACAAAATTCTGCAGTTGTGTACTGAAATATAAATCAACCACATAGAAAAGTCTATCAATATTATACACTGTGGCTACTCAATCCATTAAGTGTTAAACAGTTTAAAACGTTTACATTTTGATATTATCTTATTCTTTACTCTTAGGATCAGTTGATCGTTATTTTGAACACACCAGCAAATACGAAGACAGTTCTCCCATGATGACCTGCAGTTGGAGGTCTGGTTTAGATAGTCAGCACAAACCCTGAAAAACAAAACATTGCTGCACACCCGATGTAAAATATCCTGGACACTCTTAACCACATCTAAAGCTGAAAAATAGTGTTTACTTGTTTAATCGTAGCTCATCTTAACCATACATCTTTTTATATTCATCCTTGAATTTAATCTACATTACCCAGTGGTCATGAGTCTAGTGCCGTTGCTGACGGAGACCATTGTTTTCTTTCTTTTTTATATACACTCCATTCTCAACTACTGTGCATTCTGTGTGTAAATCATTCCATGTTTACAATGAATATTTTATGTCTAAAATGATTATTATAATAAAACGCAGCAGACTACTACTAGTGAAAGGGCGGAGTATAGCCCGGTGGAGGCTGTGGTTGGTGCTGTATGTACCCAGTGTACCTTTCTATAACAAAACGTTTTGGTTGCGTTATGTCCAAGTTCCACCAGTGTCTCTGTCAAACCAGCAGCTCCCCCAACAGCATATAAAGAGACCTAGAAACAAAACAGGTCTTCCCACATTTATTGTTTCTTAAATTTATTAATACATATTGACAAAAACAATCGTCTTACACAACAGATGTCCCAAACTCTCAACATCTTCTCAAATGTGGCATATTGTTTGTTGAGTGGAGTTTGGTTTCCTGCTTATTTAACGCTATCTATTTAAAATTATTACTGCTGAACAGACAAGCCACAACGTAAAAAAAAAAGGTACTTGAGGTCTATTTCAGACCAATCATAATCATGTCACTTCACTTTCTTTATAGGCATACTCAGCTATGGGGATACATTATTTTACTGCTCCCTGAAGTTAAATTCACCATAATTTCAATTAAAAACCTGAATTAAAAGCAATTTATTTAATTGACCTCCACCACACCACTTTGTGGCTGTATGTCTAGATTGTTGGTTGCACCCAGATTGCATTACTATTGGATAACCTATCAGACCGGCGTTATGTTGGGCCTTAAAGTCCTGGATCCCCTCGTAACTCCTTGCCTGTCCAAATAAAATATATATTTATTGTACATGAAGAACGCATCAATCTCAGTTGAGCATCGTCCCAGTGAAACCCCTCTGTCTCAGTATGTGTGGACCATGTATCTGATGCTGTCTGACAGCATGGCATGTCACACTATTTCATGACAACGATTAATCGTCTACATTTAGCACAGGAACGACGGCGTGTTGGCTCGTTCGATGCTTTCTCTGATGATAGTTTTGTGGCAGTGAGGAGGGCGGGCGGAGGGCTCACTCTGCCAAAATCTGTCCAGAATACACCCAATGCGTTTTCATATTAAGCCAACCTGAAGCATGCCTCCCCTTACAGGACAAGGACTCCCATTGTTATTTATTTATTTATTTATTTTATTAACCTTTATTTTAACTAGGTAACAATTAAAAACAAATTCTTATTTACAACAACGGCCTACCACCCGGCAAAAAGGCCTCCCTGAGGCCAGGGGCTGGATTAAAAGTAAACGTATAGCAATGCTGTTTCCCACAGCTCGACACCCTTACGCCTACCATACCCCACAAGACCTTTCCACCAGAGGTCTCTTTTATCCCCTCCCAAAACGACTATAGAGCCACCCCATGACCATAATGTGGAACTATATTCCACATCAAACAACTGATGCAACAATAAAATCAGATTTAAAAACCAGTAAAAATTACTTGTAGTAGATTAAAAGTTTTGATAATACTACATTATAATTTCACAAAGTCTGTTGCCTCAGTTTTGATGATGCAATTTGCATACCCTCCAGAATGTCATGAAGAGTATTAGATGAATTGCAATTAATTGCAAATCTATCATGAAAAATAATACTTATACCTGCATTTCAGCCTGCCACAAAAGGACCAGCTGTTCATCATGTCAGTGATTCTCTAGATAACATAGGTGAAGAGAGTGTTGGCAAGGACAAGGCTTTAGATCACTCTGTCATGCTGATTGAGTTAGAATAACAGACTGAAGCTTTCAAAGGAGGTTGGTGTTTATGTTGTTTCTTCCTCTGATAACCATAGTTTCTGCCAAAAAACACTACCGTCATCATTACTTTTTACAAAAAGGAAAATTCACAGGCAAGGATATTGCTGCTAGTAAGGTTCCACCTAAATCAACCATTTATCGATCATCAAAACTTAAGGACGAATTTGGGTGTGTGAAGAAGGCATCAGGGCGCCCAAGACAGTCCAGCAAGCGCCAGGACTGTCTCTAAATTTGATTCAGCTGCAGAGATGGAGCACACCCAGGCAAACCTTGCTCAGGAATCTGCGGCAGTGCAAATTGCATCCACCGCACAGTGAAGGCAAAACTTTGGAGGATGGCCTGGGTGTCGAAGGCCAGCAAAAAGCCACTTCTCTCCAGGAAAACTCATCAGGACAGACTGATATTGCCCACCCAAATGGGATTGACTGCAAGACTGGGGTAATCATTTTCTCTGATAATCCCCTTTCCGATTGTTGGGGCATCAAGAAACCACCTTGTCCGACAGGTGCGCGCTACCATCAGTCCTTTGTCATGCCAGCAGTAAGCATCCTAACCATTCATGTGGGGTTGCTTCTCAGCCAAGAGTGGGCTCACTCACAATTTAGCCTCAAGAAACACAACCATGAATAAAGAATGGGACCAACACGTCCTCGAAGGCTACTTCTCCCAACCATCAAGAACAGTTTGGTGACGATCAATACCTTTTCCAACATGATGGGGCACCTTGCCATAAGGCAAAAGTAGTAACTAAGTGATGGCTCGGACACATCACATTTTGGTCCTGCCTCTCAGACCTTAATCCCATTGGAACTTGTGGTCGATCCTCAAGGCGGGTGACAAACTAAAAACCACACATTCCAATAGCTTCAAGCATTGATTATACCCGAATGGGCTCTGCCATCTGATCAGGATGTGGCCCATAAGTTAGTCAGTGACAGCATGCCAGGTCAGATTGCAGAAGAGTCACAGAAAAAGAAGGACCAACATTGCAAATGTTGTTTTCTCATGGCATAATGTAATTGTCAATAAAAGCCTTTGGCACTTATGGAATGCTTGACAATTATACTTGATATACCATGGCCAACATCTGGCAAAAACTATATCATACTGCGCGAACTTTAGCGAAACCAATGCACTTGTGTCATTCTCGCGTTTAGTCACATGACTGTGCTTTCCCTTGTGGGAGCAGGAGGTACTGTGAAGAGAGACACACAGGCACATACACTGTCACTCCACAGCTCTGGGGACTCTTATTTGTTGAGTCAGAGTTGTGATTTTTCTATGTTGTATTTTCCTATATTTTTAGATCTAGACATACTATAGATCCATGTTGTTATACAATCAGGAGGCAGCTGTCGCTCATTGTCTCTGATTGGGGACCATGCTTAGGCAGCCTATTGGCACTGTAGTGGGTTGTGGGATCTTGTTCCTGAGTATGTTCTTTTGCTGTCTACCTTCAGACTTGGTTTCGTTTCGTTTATTGTTTTGTTGAGTGTTTATTAAGTTTAAATAAAAATATACATGCATATCAAGCACCGCCTTGGTCTACTCTGAGCAGACTACATACACACCTTTGGTTGAAGTCGGAAGTTCTACTGCAGTTGTGAGATCCTTTCGTTTTCACTCCTATCTTGTTAACAAACTATAGTTTGTGGAAGTCAGTTGGAACCATCTGCTTTGTGAACACAATAAAATTTTTCAACAATTGTTTACAATTAAATATTCTATAATTCATCACGATTCCAGTGGACACCAGGATTTACATACACTAAGTTGACTGTGCCTTTAAACAGCTTGGAAAATTCCAGAAAATGATGTCATGGCTTTAGGAGGCTTCTGATGAAGCTCAGTGGCATCATTTGAGTCATTGGTATACCTGTGGATGTATTTCAAAATTCTACCAGCTCAAACTGGGTATCCCTTGTTTGTTTTATGAAAATCAAAAAAATCAACACCTGAAAAAAATTTAACCTCCCCAAGTCTGGTTCATCCTTGGGGCAATTTCCAAACACCTGAAGG
>NW_025540454.1:0-5708 GCF_020615455.1 Coregonus clupeaformis | reverse complement strand
GTTATGTCGATATAGGACTCATTTTACTGTGGATATAAATACTTTTGTACCTGTTTCCTCCAACATCTTCACAAGGTCCTTTGCTGTTGTTCTGGGATTGATTTGCACTTTTCGCACCAAAGTACGTTCATCTCTAAGAGACAGAACGCGTCTCCTTCCTGAGTGGTATGACGGCTGCGTGGTCCCATGGTGTTTATACTTGCGTACTATTGTTTGTACAGATGAACGTGGTACCTTCAAGCGTTTGGAAATTGCTCCCAAGGATGAACCAGACTTGTGGAGGTCTACAATTTTTTTTCTGAGGTCTTGGCTGATTTCTTTTGATTTTCTCATGATGTCAAGCAAAGAGGCACTGAGTTTGAAGGTAGGCCTTGAAATACATCCACAGGTACACCTCCAATTGACTCAAATTATGTCAAATAGCCTATCAGAAGCTTCTAAAGCCATTACATCATTTTCTGGAATTTTCCAAGCTGTTTAAAGGCACAGTCAACTTAGTATATGTAAACTTCTGACCAACTGGAATTGTGATACAGTGAATTATAAGTCAAATAATCTGTCTGTAAACAATTGTTGGAAAAATTACTTGTGTCATGCACAAAGTAGATGTCCTAACCGACTTGCCAAAACTATAGTTTGTTAACAAGAAATTTGTGGAGTGGTTGAAAAACAAGTTTTAATGACTCCAACCTAAGTGTATGTAAACTTCCGACTTCAACTGTACATATACACACACACACACACACACACACACACATAAAGTGTGTCTCAAATGGCTCCCTGTTCCCTATATAGTGCACTACTTTTGACCAGAGCTCTATGGGGATAGGATGCCGTTTGAGATACCAGTACATACAGGTAGAGTACACCAACAGAACTCATACAGTAGTAAATATACACAGTATAACATAGACATCTCTCTTCATACCTCAACGAGTTTTAATGACTCCCACCTGTAAGTGTCTGTAAACTTCCGACTTCTCTTTTCATCTGACCTGTCTTCGGGTCTAATTCCTCGCTCCTCTCTAATCCACGGCTGTCCTGCCTTATCAGTGACTGAAACCAGACTGCTGCCCTTCGCCTCTCTCCTTAGGCATAGTCCTGGAACAGAGCCAGGGGTTGAACAGAGTTCAGACTAAACCTGGTTAATCACAGCATGACGGGGGGCGTTTGGACTGGGTGGTACAGAGGGAGGAGGCTTGTGTATGTTTGAGAAAATTGATTATGGACCTGCCATGTTTTAAGTATTGATTGATAGGTTTGGGAATCAATTAGGGGGTCAGAACGGAGCCAGGAAATGGCTCTGTTATTTTTGCATGACAGGGCTTGGTCCCACCACTATTGTTTCCAGACATGGAACTAGAAGGGAGGGAAGTCAGATACCGCAATTAAGGAAGTGGGCGGAGCGGTCAAGAGGTGAAAACTGGAGACAGTGGTGGAGGAACCAAAGAGGGAGGGATTAAGCTAAAATGTATGTAAATTGACTGTATATACTGAGAGCTGAGAGGTGGAAAGTTAGATGCTCTGCAGACCACCTCGGCTATATTGATTGTAATAAAGTCTTTAAGTCTTTAATTCTACAAAAAACTCTGAAAGTTCTTTGTGTTTGATGGAGGACAAAGACAATTTTCTACAACATTAATAATTAGATTGATCTCTGCAATATTCTAACCTTAATGGTCCTCTGTAGCTCAATTGGTAGAGCAATGTTTGATCCCCGGGACCACACATACGTAAAAATGTATGCACGCATGACTGTAAGTCGATTTGGATAAAAGCGTCTGCTAAATGGCATATTATTATTATTATTATTATTAATATGCTTGTCCTTAACAGTGTTGATTTAAATAAGAGCGTTAGTTTGCTGTGACCGTTACTAGTTTAGACCACGCCCCTCCTGGTTGTATCTCTTCCATATTTCAGCGTTGGGTCGGGAGGGTGGTACCATTTTTGTTTCCGGCCGCCTCGGACCCAATCAAAATCAACTTGAAACCCTCGTCATTTTCATCTCCAGATCTGTTGCTTCCTCTAACCCCGGTCAATCAACGTTTTCAATGGCGGTTTAATTAAATGGAAAGACTCAAATACACCATGAAAAACTACCTTGCCATGCAATTGAATCCACTTCTGAGCATTGTTAAATTTGCTTCCTCTTCAAAGTGAAGTCATCATGGCATGGATGCTGCTATTCCAGACTGTACCACTGGGGGGGCTTCCTCTTCAAAGTGAAGTCATCATGGCATGGATGCTGCTATTCCAGACTGTACCACTGGGGGGGCTTTCGGCTTTCTCTTCAAAGTGAAGTCATCATGGCATGGATGCTGCTATTCCAGTCTGTACCACTGGGGGGAGCTTCCTCTTCAAAGTGAAGTCATCATGGCATGGATGCTGCTATTCCAGACTGTACCACTGGGGGGGCTTCTTCTTCAAAGTGAAGTCATCATGGCATGGATGCTGCTATTCCAGACTGTACCACTGGGGGGGCTTTCGGCTTTCTCTTCAAAGTGAAGTCATCATGGCATGGATGCTGCTATTCCAGTCTGTACCACTGGGGGGAGCTTCCTCTTCAAAGTGAAGTCATCATGGCATGGATCCAACAGGCCATCGGCAAACTGCAACCCTTGTGGCAACAGGAACAAACCAACAGCTTTGTAGATGCTGAGTGTGAAGCCCCCTTCTGACATTCCCTCAAACACTGAAGATAGTTAGGACTCTAGGACACAATCGGCAGAGTTGGTTATTGACATTATTTTCCCTCACATTGCACTCTCGAAAACGATTGACAATTCTCTCCAAGGATCATGCAGACCTGCCTAAAGACCCAAGAACCCTGCTGGGAAAAGAACAGACCTCTGGAGGTATATATCACCACTCTGGAATTGAGCATGGAATACTGGCCCAGTAATTCCCAGACTTGCAGACATTTAAGTCAATTTCTATCCAAATCAACATTGATGGCATTCCCACTTTACAAAAGTTCAACTGCCCAGTTCTGGCCAATCCTTGGATGAATTTAGCAATAGGTGGATAATGTCCAGCAAAACAAACTCCCGTTTCTCATTGGCCTTTACTTTGGGAAGAAGAAGCCAAACAGTCTGGGTTTTTGAATCATTTTGTTGAGGAGGCACAGCCACCAGAAAGGGAAGGAGTTTGAAGGGACACGGCTTCCTTTCAAGATGTCAGCGTTCATCTGTGACACCCCTGCTCAGGCAATTGGGGGAAAAATGTTAAGGGCCACAGTGGACGCTGTGGATGTGACAAGTGCACTCAAAAAGGGCTCTACTACGAGAAGAGAATGACTTTCCCTCAAACAGATGCAACAATGAGGTCCCTGATGAACTCCCAAATGACAGCCATCGGTGTGGAGAAACACCACTTGCTTTGCTGTCTGTTGGTTTGGTGACACAGTTCCCACTGGATTACATCTGGTGACTAGGAGTGACAAGGAAGTTGTTGCATCTTTGGCTAAAAGGACGTCTGGCAACAAGATTGGCGCCCAGTGTGGTAAAGGAGACCTCCAAAGTACTCATGACCTTCAGACCCAATGTTCTGTGCGAGTTCAACAGGAAGCAAAGATCCATGGAGGAAGTTGAGCGCTGGAAAGCTACTGAATTCAGACAGTTCCTCGTGTACACTGGGCCAGTCAGATTGAAAGGACTTGTACCAACTCGAGTGTACAACACCTCCATGCTTCTTGCAGTTGGCATCACCATCCTGTTGAACGTGTCCCTCCAGATCAAGCTGCCCCACAGCCTCTTGGTTCTGTTTGTTGACCACTGCAGCAAACTTGATGGAAAATAACAAGTGTCATACAACATGCATGGATTGGTGCACCGCTGCCAAGGATTGATTTATTTTATTTAACCCTTGTTTTACCAGTTAAGTTGACTGAGAACACATTCTCATTTACAGAAACGACCTGGGGAATTGTTACAAGGGAGAGGAGGAAGCCAAGAAGTATAGTGCCCTTGACAACATCTCTTGTTTCCCATTTGAGAACTTCCTTGGGCAAATGAAGGGACTGCTTCGCAAGCCTGCCCACCCACTGGAGCAGGTTGTTCATCAGTCTGCCCACCCACTGGAGCAGGTTGTTCATCAGTCTGCCCACCCACTGGAGCAGGTTGTTCATCAGTCTGCCCACCCACTGGAGCAGGTTGTTCATCAGCCCGCCCACTGGAGCAGGTTGTTCATCAGCCCGCCCACTGGAGCAGGTTGTTCATCAGTCTGCCCACTGGAGCAGGTTGTTCATCAGCCCACCCACTGGAGCAGGTTGTTCATCAGCCCACCCACTGGAGCAGGTTGTTCATCAGCCCACCCACTGGAGCAGGTTGTTCATCAGCCCGCCCACTGGAGCAGGTTGTTCATCAGCCCACCCACTGGAGCAGGTTGTTCATCAGCCCGCCCACTGGAGCAGGTTGTTCATCAGCCCACCCACTGGAGCAGGTTGTTCATCAGCCCGCCCACTGGAGCAGGTTGTTCATCAGCCCACCCACTGGAGCAGGTTGTTCATCAGCCCACCCACTGGAGCAGGTTGTTCATCAGCCCACCCACTGGAGCAGGTTGTTCATCAGCCCACCCACTGGAGCAGGCTGTTGGTTGACTATCAGAGAAGAAACAACACCTCCAGTTCTCTGAGAGCACAACAGAGGACAGCAGTGACCAATCAGCATGAGCAGTTTTACTTTGGAGAATTTGCTGTGAAAAGGTCAGAGGGAGACAACTGTGTCCTGTTACAAAACCAAGACATTGCTGTTGTACAGAATGTGGTCGTCAACGAAATGGGCAGCACTTTCGTCATCTACAAGAGGTTCAGGAACACTGTTGATTTCTTCACCTACCCTTTGCCAAGATAGGCATTTTTCACCTCTCTGGATTATCCGATAATCTTCGCTTCACCAACGCTACAAATGTGCTGAAGAAATACTATCTTCTTCCTTGCCAGGATGGATATGCTGGGTTTCCATTGAGCCACTTATAGACATAGCATAGCCCTTGTTTGTTTCTGTTCGCCTCTCACAAGGTAAATATCTTAGGGTTTCACTGGGTATCGTGTGATTGTAAATGATTATTAGTTAATTGTAAGTCTTTACGCTTAGTTCTCCCTCTTTTCTCCTGCCTTTAGATCATGAAGCTTGCCGTAGTTCAGTTCCTGGATGAAATGAAAGTCCACCACCACACAGCCCCAGAAAGAAGAACAAAAATAAACCATGTATCCATGGCAACACCTGGGAAAGAAGCTGCTTCAAGTTCATGAAGGGAGCAGGTCATCTGGCCTGATTTATGTATCTGATATACCCTCACTTTAACTGTTAGAGTAATTCACTCGCCTGATGTGAAAGGCAGTGTTTTGCAGGATAATGAATGACTCTACCTTTATTATTCACTGGTCTAGCCAATTGCGAGATGGCACAGTTGTAACGTGCAAATATTGAGGTGCCAGTGGACGGTGGTGTTGATGTGTTGAACGCTTCTCTTCCAGATGCATCGCCAGTCTCACCTTATCAGGGGCTTCTATCGAACTGTGAAAACAGTGCGGTGCCAGCGGATTTTAGAGCTGGTATGTAAAATAGATTTTTTGAAATACTTCATTATATGCAAAGTTCCATTTCTGAACCATAATCAGCTTTCATGTTCAATTTCCAAATGTACTTATCAGTTTTCGTCTTCTTAGAACTATAACACGGGTGGCACTTACATTTACATCATTT
>NW_025540453.1:0-5731 GCF_020615455.1 Coregonus clupeaformis | reverse complement strand
AAAGGTAAGTATTTCCAAATCCTTATATTCCTGCGAAGTGGACGTGCAGCACTTTTGTCCTCCAGAGAGCTCCAGGTTGGGAGACTGTGTCTCTTCCCTTCCCAAACCTTCAGCTCATCAGCTCCTCATTTGTTTCAGCTGCGTGGGGAAGATTGGCCATAGAGGGGGTGGAGTTCTCACCATACCAGCAGATGGAGCCATAGCTGTCTGGGCTTGCAGCCACCTCAGGGGTATGTAACGCCCTCCAGGACACAGCCTCTCGTGACATCACAGAGCATAGAAGTGGGTTTAGCTCGCCTGGAAGTCTTATGTCACTGGGCAGCTTCCGCTGTGCTTCCCTTTGTAGTCTGTAATAGCTTTTCAAGCCCTGCCACATCCGACGCAGTGTCAGAGCCGGTGTAGTACAGAATTCAATCTTAGGCCTGTATTGACTCTTTGCCTGTTTGATGGTTCGCCGGAGGGCATAGCGGGTTTCTTATAAACGTCCGGTTAGAGTCCTTGCTCCTTGAAAGCGGCAGCTCTACCCTTTAGCTCAGTGTAGATGTTTCGTAATCCATGGCTTCTGGTTGAGCATGTACGTACGGTCACCGTGGGGATCGACATCATCGATGCACGATGAAGCCAGTGACTGATGTGGTGTACCTCAATGCGTTATCTGAAGAATCCCGAACATGTTCCAGTCTGTGCAAGTAAAACAGTCCTGTAAATTAGCATCTGCGTCATCTGACCACTTTTTTATTAACCGAGTCACTGGTGCTTCCTGCATTAGTTTTTGCTTATAAGCATGGAATCAGGGAGGATAGAAAGTTATGTGGCTGATTTGTTAAATGTAGGCGAAGTGGGAGAGTTTGTATGCGTCTCTGTGTGTGGAGTAAAGGTGGTTCCAGAGTTTTTTTCCCTCTGGCTGTACATTTAACATGCTGGTAGAAATTAGGTAGAACGGATTTAAGTTTCCTGCATTAAAGTCCCTGCCACTAGGAGCGCTTGCTCGGATATTGCTTTCCCTGTTGACTTATGGCCTTATACAGCTCATTCAGTGCAATCTTAATGCCAGCACTTGGTTTGTGTTGGTAACAGACAGCTGAAAAATATAGATGAAAACTCGGTAACAGTGTGGCTCTACAGCTTATCATAAGATACTCTACCTCAGGCGAAAGCAAAACGTTGAGACTTCCTTAGTATTTGATTTGGTGCACTCCAGCTGTTTATGCAAATATACACAGACCGCCACCCCCTTGTCTTACCTCGGAGTCAGCCATTCTATCCTGCCGATGTAGCTTATATCCCGCTAGCTGTATGTTGTCCATGTCGCTGCTCAGCCAAGACTCAGAAACATAAGATATTACAGTTTTTAATGTCCCGTTGGTAGGATAACCATAATCTTAGGTCATCCCATTTATTCTCAAAATGATTAAGATTGGCCGGATTACGGGAGGCAGTTTACCCGCTCGCCGTCGGATCTCAAAAGGCACCCCGACTCCAGCGCTCCACGAATATTCTCCGCTTCTTCCTCATGTTAATGACGGGATTTGGGCTCATGGGTGTCTGTAGGATATCTCCTTCGCGTCGCCTCATTGAAGAAAAAAATTCGCCCAATACGCAGGGTGAGTAATCGCTGTACTGATATCCAGCTTCTTTTGGTTATAAGAGACGATGGCAGAAACATTATGTACAAAATAAATGACAAATAACGCGAAAAACACACATAATTGTACACCATGGAGGGCTGTAAAACGACAGCCATCTTCCTCCGCGCCACTTGTAACAACAAAGGACAAAATATTTGTTTGGACAATGGAGCTTTGTAGAAACGAATAAGAAAATCAGGAGTCATGGTATGTGTTTTAGTAGGATATTAATTTTTTGAAATAAATATTGTAATACAAAAATTAGAAAAAGGATAGGCTACTTCTTGCTAGTTCCAACTGCCATGGCAATCAAAGAGACTAAATATAAGCAAGTATACATGGTTCATCATCAATTATTGTTATAACTAAAGCAATATTTTTCTCAGACAAAGCAGTCATATCCACAAAACTAACTCAAACAATGAACTATACTCACCAGCTGGCCATTTCCTTGTATCTAAAAAGCTAAAAGGAGATTCAATACAGATTCAGTTGTTAGTGTTGTTGTTACTGACAAAAGATCTGACAGGATTCTCTCACCAGAAGGGGAACAGCTGACACAGTGCTAACACACAACATAGCAGACATCATTTCAACAGAATATATCAATTATGGAAATGACATAAGACACAGAACTGTATAGCCTTTGCAAAACAGTAAATGCTTTTCCAAAATGAAGTTGCCTTCTCAAATCATAAATACATTAATGAAAACGATATTATACAGTCAAAATTGCAAATAGATTCATCAAAACAAGACTGTATGCAAAAGATGTAACTATTACTTCTACTGCAAAACAACATTTGTTTTCTTCTGCATCGTTTGCAATTTGTTTTAGAATGCCGCACTACTGTTCGGTAGTGGGTGGTCGATCACGTACACATTGTGATACAAAAATTAAGAAGGAAGGGGAAAAGGGCGGGGGAAATGCACCACCAACTAACCCTCCACCTATATACCACTATTTCATAAAATAAATATATATTTTTAAAATCACCACCTCATTCCACTGCTTTGACCTCTAACTGATCTCTAAGCACTGTGTTCATGCCCGGGCGTATGGGACTCTTTCTGCTCAACACACCTTGTAACTCTTCTGCAGGGAAACCTACTAAACCTAAGTACTTCTCTGAAGCTGCCACCACAACATATATTTTCTGTGATTTATGTTCCATTTCAGCGTACAGTTGATAACAATGGCACGAATGCTAAGAAGCCAACCTTACTGAAGCACAATTCGTGTCACTGTATTGGCTTCAGGCCAACTACTCACCATTGACCCATCAACCTCCACTCTCTTCACTGCCTCAGCATAATACCACACCTTCTGTTCACTGATCCTGGCAACCTCAACCTGTCCTCTCGCACCGGGCACTTCTGATCCCCAGCAACATGGGCACCCCCACAATTGACACATGCCACCACAGGTAATTCATACTCACTCGTCAGGTTCAATTTCCTTGACATCCGAGACAGCAGAATACATTTTGTAATGGCTTACTCTTCCCTGCCAACACACATCTTCCCACTGCACTGCCTTCTCCTTCGCTGTCCATAATGAGCCTATGCGCATGTGACCACGCCTATCCGCTCACCTTGCCTATGCCGTGCACTAACGGCCTTTCTCCAATACCCACCTTCTGTTCCATAGCTCAATTTTACTAGTTAGGCTATCTCTGGCCTATCCATGCTCCTAAAAGTCCCACAGTCATCAGCCAGGTCTGCTCGCCACCCATTTTAGCAAACAATCACAAAGTGCAGTACTTCTTCATCTTCTTCTTTCTTCTTCTTCCCTTCTTCATCGAGGTTTAACGCGGTTGGCATCCAATTTGTTGCATTACCACCACCTACTAGACTGAGTTCAACTCCTTAACTTTCCTTGAAAATAAAATAAGCTAAAGCAAAGAACATCCTACCATCTAACACTACACTTACACCTTCAACACTCTAACTAATAATAATTAACCCCACCCTTCTCCACTGTTTAAATATACTCACTCTACCTCATGCCCTCAACCTGAATTGATGGGACATCACCACTTAACACTCCCTGTAACTCTCTGCTGTCAAGTCCGCACACCCAAATAACTCTCGCAGCTGCTACCACCACCTCAATTTTCTCATTTATGCTCCATCCCTGCAGTACACTAATAACCATTGCTATAAATGCTAAAATCCAATCTTGCTGAACTATATATAACTTCTTTGGTTAATCCTCTGTACCTGTACATCTCTACTACTCACACCATTTGTGATCCCTCCCCTTGACCCATCTTCCTTACTTTCTCCCTGCTCAAGATATGACAACTTCCTTTTCTACTGCACTTTGGATCAGTGGCGGCTCCTGGAAAAAAATTCTAGGGGGGCAATTTTTTTTCTGATGATTTAGGTGACCTGCCACACATTTAAAAAAAAGATATGTCCAGCAACAACATGAAGACTAGGGCAGCATATGTTAATACCAGAAGCATTTATTGACTGGATTTCAAAAGTGTTATTTACCAGGGTTGGTGGAGCCCTGCTTCATCTTTGCTCGGCAGTTAACTTCAAACACTCCGCAAAACTTCACACACTGGATTAGCCGGGCTGAGGATGGGGCGGTTCTTGCTAATGTCGTGAGTAAATATATTTGTTATAGTGAATATGGAATATGATATGTTGAGTAAAATGTTGTGCTAAGATCTATTTAGGTCAGGAGCTGGTTATGTTCTGCCCATCCAATAACAATGGACAAAAGGGTCCTATCTTGTCAGCCTTGTCAGCAGGTGGCCAAGGACAACACTCCACGCTATAGGCCTCTCAGTTCTTCCAACTCACGAAGCTCCTGTTTGAGGACACACACACACACACACACACAAACACATCATCACTGTTAAAACATACACACACACACACACACACACACACACACACACACACACATCATCACTGTTAAACATAAATACACACCTACACACACACACAAATCCTCTCTTAGGCTGAACACATTTGAAGACAGAGAACCGACTCAGAGCCAATGCAACAGTGACACTAGCCTGGAGGGGACTCGCCCAACCCATCAGGACCAACTGTGAAGATCAGAACTACTAGATTCAACCTACTTTATTTATTGCATAAAATGTCTGCACAATAATACTGGGCCTTTCTTCAGATAATAATAATAATAATAATAATAATAATAATATATAATAATATGCCATTTAGCAGACGCTTTATCCAAAGCCGACTTACAGTCATGCGTGTACACATTTTTGTGTATGGGTGGTCCCGGGATCGAACTCCACTACCTTGGCGCAAGCGCAGTGCTCTACCAGCTGAGCTACAGAAAGTGGATACTCATGGGATGCGCATCGCAATTGTAAAATGTCAACACAATTGGAGACACCACGTCATTTTTGGAGACATGTTATTGACAGTAAACTATTGTAGATGCGATCAACAAACTAAATAAACATTTAAGCTGGCTAGCTAATCATCTTAGCTAAAATGTGGGGCAACACCAGTTATTTACCGTTAATTTGAGGGATTGGGGTGAAAGAAATCGAGTTACATAGTGATACTTTACATATACCGTATTGACAATATCGCAATATTGAATACTTAGTTGGCTGTACCTGCACCAAAAACACCATTATTGTTCCTTCATAGCTTGTTCCTCAATCTTTTCACATTGGGAGCCAATTTGTTTTCAGCACTTTTATTTCCATGACTGATCAAAACTTCACCATGGCTTGATCCCTCTGCAACAGACATATGGTGCGCAATAAAATCACAGTATCGAATCGCACATGATAGGAATCATGAGACTCAGAATGGCTATATCTTATCGTGAGGTTCCTCAGGCAATTCCCAGGCCAAGTTCTATTTTGCCATAACAAATCTCTTCTCGGCTAGCAAACGCGATGTCTTCTCCAAACGGCAATGTGTCTCCAGCAATGTTTACTTTTGACGTTTCTATGCATCTCCACTTTCCAAGCATATATGACTACATGTAATATTTGCAAAGTGATGCAAATAGTGAACTATGTAGGGCCAGGATGTAAAATATATGTAGCTGCAGCAATTTCTCTTATCTGATATGGTAAGTAATGGGGCTTAATGTA
>NW_025540452.1:0-5732 GCF_020615455.1 Coregonus clupeaformis | reverse complement strand
TATTTGTTGAAAGGCAATCCGACATTTGTAGGCATTTTTTCTTTTGGGAACTAAAGAGCTCCAGCATTTCTGCTTGAAATCTTTGCTCACTAATGCATACAGAAATGGGTTCTGAGCAACTGTTTGCACTAGCAAATCCCATGAATATCTTTAGCCCTTCATGAATCATTGTTAGATAATTTTAATATCTGGCTCCAAATTGATGAGACATGGCAGAGCAACCAGCTGATGAAGAAACGATGACTGTTAGTGCAGTCATGACTCTACAGAAGGCCCCCCAGATATATCATCTGTTGGTCCTCAGTCCAGGATGATGACAGAGTAGGAAGATGATGAGGAGCGCAGACACAAAGCCATTGACAAATCGACTACAGCTACAGTTTGCTTGGTGGCTGTTTTTGGGATGGAGTATTTGGTAACGCACATTTGTGCCATCTGTAGTTGTGGTTACATGATGAAACTGTGAACAATTATTGAAGTAATTTCCTTTTCAATTTTTTTAAATTCAGGAACAAAATTACATGCAATTGGAAATTTGACTTAGGAAAAAATATAATTTACTTGCTGAATTATACTAAATGCGACAGTAGACTACACCTTAATATGAGTACTGTTCAGGCACAGCACACAGTACATAACATTAAATTGGAGACTTTGTACATCCAGGGACTATAAGGTTTGTTTTGTATAACCATAAACTCATGTTTAACCGCACTTTTCAATAAACTGTTCACCCTAGATTCATGGCATAAGTAGAATGATTATTTGACACAACAGTTTGTGTTGGTCACAACTGCAGATATGACTTTTAATTTGATATACAGCAATTTTTATGAAAAAGACAGTATGCAATATTGAGCAAAATAAAACACTATTAAGTGTACAGTACATTTGGAAATATTCCCAACCCAATTTCCACATTTATTACGTTAAGTCTTATTCTAAAATGGATTAAAATCCTCCCCCCTCCAAATAATACTACCAATATCTTCACCAAACCATACTTGTCACGTCTCGCTGGTGCTCCCCTCCGGCACTCTGATTACGCGGTCTGCTAGTTCTGGCGCACCACATCAGCAACACCGAATAGACAATGCACCTAATCACCTCCCTTTACCTCATCTCATCACCACATCACCACTGGAGCCACTGCTCCAAAGCAACCATAAAGCCAGACCACGGTTTGCAACTGCACATGGGGACAGGGTCCTCTTTTAAATTCATGGTCTGATGAAACAAAAATATAACTATTTGGCCATAATGACCATTGTTTGTTTGGAGGAAAAAGGGAGTACACTTGCAAGCTTGAGAGAACACCATCCCAGCCGTGAAGCAAGGGAGTGGCAGCATCATGCTGCAATGGGGTTATTTTGCTGCAGGAGGGACTGGTGCACTTCACAAAACTAGATAGCATCATGAGGAAGGAAAATTATGTATATATTAAACATCTCAAGACATCAGTCAGGAAGTTAAAGCGTTGTAAATAGGTCTTTGAAATTACAATACTGCGCATACTTCCCAAAGTTGTGGCAAATTGGCTTAAGACAACAAAATCCAAAATTATTTAATTTACATCACAACCCGCCTCAGTTCTTTAACATTGTGGGCAAACTAAAAGGCTTTTAGGCAAGGCTGACTGTTTCAGTTACATAGCTCTGTCAGGAGGAATGGGCTAAAAATTCACCCAACTTGTATTGGCTTGAGAGGAAGCTGCCCAAGCAGTTGACTGAGTTAAACAATTTAAAGGCAATGCCCAACAAATCCAAATTGAGTTATGTAAACTACGGCCCCACTGGAATGTATAGAAAATAAAAGCTGAAATAAATCATTGTCTCTCTAATATTCGTTGTTTCATTCTAAAATAAAGTGGTGTTCTTTTACCTAAACGGACATTTACTAAGGTTAAATTTAGAAATTGTAAAGTATAAATGTATTTGGCTAAGGTGTATTAAACTTCAACAATTGTATACCTCCCCTACCTGTGTGCAAAGCTGTCATCAAGGCACAGGATGCTTCTTCGAAAGTCTCAAATATAAAAATATCTATTTTGATTTGTTTAACACTTTTTGAATTTTCTTTGATTCCATATGTGTTAATTCATAGATTTTGATGTCTTCAGAAAAACCCTTGATGATAGGTGTGTCTAAACTTTTGGCTGTACCATACACATATATATTTTTATAATCGAGCATAAAATAAAACATGTGCTCAATGCAACAGCTATTATGGACAGATATCACTTCAATTTTTGACACAACTTTAACTTGTGGGCTCTGACTTTCATTAACACTGGCACTATCTGAAAGAGGTGTCTACATTTAATATCGTACCGTCAAAGTTTTAGAGAGTTTAACTCATTCAAGGTTTTCTTTATTTTTTACTGACTGTTATTCTATTTGGGCTTTATTTCTTCACCATAATATGGTTTGGTCTTTTAGAATAGGGCTATCTTCTTATACCCCCTACCATTGTCACAACACACTAGTGAAAACCTTAAAAATAATTACAATTTTAACATGGCACACTGTGTTAAATCATATTAATTACATAACTCAACCATTAGTTCCCCAAATTTCACATGTGATATTATACATTTCACTATGCCTTAACTTCTGAGTTAAAACCCTGGGATTAAAACCAACCCAGTAACATAACACCTCTTATAGTGCTTACATTTTAATGTAATTAACATATTAAACAGGATCAAATAAAACCAAACTACTTATTTTATTACTCAAAGCTTCTCTTCAATTATATTTATTCCACATTTCCTCCAATCTCAAATATTCGTTTTCAAATTCAAAATCATATTTGAAAATCATCTGTTTACATTCATTCCAATAGCAAACACATTCACACATTTCAATCATTAATATGACAGAAGCTAAAACTAGCTATTTAAGATAAAGAATGGCAGCCTAGCTAGCAGTTAGAAATTAACAATAAGCTATTAATATAGATTTAATATTACATTCTAAAATACCATATAATTAGCGTGGTTCATATTACCATTGATAATACAGGCCCTTGTTTTATTTTTTACATTAACCCCTATAAAATAACAAAATTAATCAATCCAATAATGTTATCATTACACTTTTACAAAAGTACAAGCTGGCTAGTTACTTATTGGCTTGTCTATTCTCATGTTAATGTAAAAAAACCATACTTATTTTTTCACTTGGTCAAACAATTTAAATATACTCTGAAACTAATTACGTTCAATTAAAAATTTATCCTAATTAACTTCGTAACCATGAATACAATCCAGAAAGGCAAATGTCAAAACTAGGGAGAAGCAGCGAGCTAGCTGGCTCAACCACGTATGAACCGAGGCATTCGCCTGCAGTAGCCCCTCCAGTGCCTCCCCCTAGTGGCGTATACTTATCAATGCAACACCACGGAGGAATATGTCATTCGATGGCTCCATAGTTATTTTTTAACACACTGCAATTATTATATTGATTACCTTTTTACCCAGAATGGCATTACATAATTTGCAATTCCACATACTAAACATTACTGCTACAACATGTTAACACCACCTCTTCACATGGGAAATACACTATTCACTTGCAATTACATATGTGAAAGTTTGAATTTTACATGAATGTTTCTTACCTTGCATTTTTATGAACTTACAATTCACGTGAGGTTATTCTGCTCTGCATGTGAAAGGAGTGGTGTTAATTGTGAATCTAAATGTAATACATGTGAACATATATCAGATTCACATGAGAAAGTTTCAGTTCAACATGTGAAAACAGCTATTTCACAATTTGCCAAGGGATAATGAAGTACAGTATGAAGTTCCAATGGCTTCACGCTCATCCAAAATAAATAGTTGACATACAGCGGTTTTGTAGAGTATAAACACAGGAACTCAAATCAATAGATTCTCAGCTCCTCTATAGGATATGTAATTACTTGACCTTTCAGTGTCACAGCAAATGACCTGACAGATGAGTGTTGGAAACTGTGGCTAGTCATTTCATAATGCAAATCTGATTACACAAAAACCTGTCAGCAAAAGATGGGTGATGCATGGCAGAATGCACATGCTGCTAACCTGTTAATATACAATTTTAATGTTATTGCTTATATTACTTCCCAGTGGTGATTAAAATTAAATTAAAACTACATTTTGAACAATACCGTTACAAAGAATTGTATGGAGTGTTACAGAAAACACATTTAAATGTATTGCTTTTCATTATATTAAAATGTGTGCATTGTTTGCATTACACATTGGCTAAGATAACACAGAGCAACCTATTTGTCACAGCCATGACCTTAATGAGTTTTGTAATGACAGCCACATAAAATCTACTTAAGGGCCATAAGTTTTCTTTCAACAAATACTGTAATTATAGGGCAATCAGACATTTGTGTAAACTTTTGAATCAGCCTGGGAGAAAGAAGAGTCCTTCTACTCCTTAAGAGCCTTCCTCCTCATCGCATTTCCATTCTTAGAAAGGAAAGAGTTCCGCATTTCTGCTTGATTCTTTGCCCATGAATACGCAAAATGGGTTCAGGCAGCTATTTGCACTAGCCAGTTCGCAGATATCTTTAGCCCTTCATGAATAACAGTTATAGTTTGATACGCTGGCTCCAGATTCCAGAATGATGAAGACATGGTATGGCCGCTGAGTCTATGGCTATCCAGTGCAGTCAGGACTCAGAAGGGTTTGGAGGACCTGGTCATCCTGTTGGTCCTCCCAGTCGCAGGATGATGACAGGTAGCAGAAGATGATGATGAAGGTGGAAGCACAAAGCCATACAAATCACTACACTACAATTATGTAGCGGTTTCGGTATGGTAATCATTTAAAACACTTTTTGTGCCATCTGTGGTTACCTACAAACACTGTGGAGAAGGAATGCTCCAATTCACAGCAGAGATAGCCCAGAGCCCAAGAACCACAGCTACAGAGCCCCGCCTCACGATTCGCTGGTTCCTGGGCCCAAACTGAAATAACACAATACATAACGGTCAACACTGATGTACTTCCAGGAAATGCTGCTGAACATGTTGACACATCACCAAAGAGGTAACTTGCATAGAAAGAGCCACAAGATCCACTCCTTTGTTACCATGGAGTTATGTTGGAGGAGAGACAGGCACAGAATATGAAGTTGGAGATGGCCAGGCTGAGGTACCAGGTGGAGTGTTGACAGTCTTTTTCATCTTAACCAGCGATCCAGATACCACCCCATTCCCAAAAACCCCAAGCAGTAGGATAACCACATTGACCACAGGAGAATGACCCAGCCCCCTTGTGAACTGTCTGGCGGATCCGATGGTTGGCCAAATGAGGAATGATTTGGAAGGAGATGCTATCATCATAATAATAGTCAGTGCGTTGATAATGTGTCTAATGTGAATGTTTCATGGCTCTCTTGTTCTGTCCAAGCACAATTATAAAAAAATTCAGCTTCATCGTAGAAAACAAACAGTCAGACCTTTGGATATCATTGCATTCAACACATTAATTTAAGATTTGAGGTTAAAATATCAGTATTTTGAATGTTATTGAAAAAGTTACCCCTGCTTTAGCTGTGTCAACTCAGAACATGTTGTTAAGTTAACTGGGTGATAAAATATTAGTTTCATTGTATTATATTCATACCATTTTATGTTAGGGTAAAACAAATAAAAAGTTGAAACAGCAAAAAAACTAAAACACATTGCCATTAAATGGCAGATTATGTCATAAAATCTCTCATTGACC
>NW_025540451.1:0-5741 GCF_020615455.1 Coregonus clupeaformis | reverse complement strand
TCTCTCTCCCTGAGGTGACAGCATTAGTTTATTCGTTTATCTTTCACTCTGCTCACCTCCCTCTCTCTACTCTCAGCCTAACTAGCTCCACCTGCCTACCTCTCTCTCAGCTGCACTGCATTTCCCACTCACCGCTCTACCTTTCCTCACTCTGTTCTATTCACTCTACCAGCTAACTGCATTTCCCCCTACCTCTCCCATATATCAAGCCCCTGGTTTCCAGCCAAGCCCTGTCAGGTGGTCATTCAAACCCCGGGACCAGTACCTCATTCGCTCTGACTCCTGTTTCAGCAAATACCCGATCCTTTCTTGACTGCCTCCTTGTTCCTACTCTTATCTCCACCCTTCTGACCTCAGATACTCTCCGATCTTCAGCCCCCTCCGGTAATGGTTTCTACCTTCTGTCTCTCCGATGTTTGCCCAGCCCTGATCTGTGCTTCTGCCTGCATTCATATTGCTGTTGTGTGTGTGTTTCCCCCAGGTCTCCGACCACACCAGATGCGCGATGCCCATGTTTCACCACCCTCAGCCATCGCCCGCTCCATCACTGGACACACACTGCACTGGACTGACACCCCACACTGGTACCGGAGCAGGAGTACCCACAGGAAAAGACCCCTACACCCCTGGACTCCTCTTCCCCCACCAACCTTAATAAAAACTACAAGATTTGTAGACTTGTGCTCTTGGGTCCTCTTCTGTGTTCGTGACAGAACGACCCCCAGTATCATGACCCCTCCCTGATGATGGAGGAAGAGCCAGGACTGCCCTACAGCACTGGAGAAAATATGGGAACTAATTCGGATGGCTGGCGACATCGCTTCCCTTCTCAGCTATTCAACCAGTAACAACATTCATTGCAGCAACAACAGCTAGCCCAGGCCTATTCTCTCTCAAGCCCATTTTCTCCACCTGCACCCCCCTGGTACGTTACTGTTACCACGATACTCATTTGTCCCTCCGCTGGAGGTCCCAATACTGCAGCCCCAGTGCTGCCACCGCTCCTGAACCAAGGATTGGGAACCGGAACGTTTGATGGCAAACATAAGACCATTCTTGAGCAACTGCGAATCCATTTGCACTACAGCCCAGGACTTTCTCAACAGAGGAGCCAAGGTGGGGTATGCCATCACACATCTCACCGGTCGAGCTCGTTGTAAACGGCGGAATTCACCATTGCCTGTTTCCTTCCAGTGCCTTTGGGGAGGAGATGTTAAAAGGTCTTTGACCTAGGCTCGCCAACAGCCGAGCGTCACAAGCTCTGCTCACCCATCCGTCAGGGCAATCGGACAGTGGCGAACTACTCTCCATTGACTTTGTTACCCTGTTGATCAAAAGCTTGTTTAACCCGGCATTGGTGCCAAGCCTTTATCCATGGCCCTGGCGACTATATCAAGGGCAAACTTGTTTCCCATAGCCCGCCCTCCGCCCGCTTGATGCAGCCGTGACCTTACCGTTCGCATTACCGCCCGTATACAGACCAGGAGGGAGGAGAACTCCTCCATCAACCTCACCATCCATGTTTCGGGTCTTTGTGCCCCTGCCTGTCATCCATACACCTCAATCACCTACCCATGGAGATTGGCCGTGCCTCTCCTGACTCCCAGGAGCGTCATATCCCAGCCTTTGCCTCTTGTGGTGGCCAAATCACAATTCCCGTAAAGCCGCAGCTCTCACCAGGTGTAGGGGGAGATCAGGGTGAGCTCACTCCACACTCTTCAGTCTCCCTCAGCTCCGAAGGGCCCTGCTTCATCTCGCCTTCAGCTTTCTGACAAACTCTTATTGCACCGCCCTTGTGGATTCCGGGCCAAACATCATGACCCTGATTCAGCAACTGGGCGTGAACCATCATCAGTGTTCAACCCTTGGCCCTGGATAGGCATAATCTTATTTTCATTCACTCATCATCTCCCTGGCATTCAGTCTGCTGTCAGACAAACCACCAGGAGTCCATCCAGTTTCACCTCCTACACTCACCTGGCCAACCTTAGTTCTTGGATACCCGTGGCTCTAAGTCGGCACAACCCTTGACTGGGAGACAGAGACAGTCCGTGAGTGGGAAGTTATCACCAACCTGTTTAAGGGCCCACCCTGCCCGTTCCTGGGGAAGGATCTGGCCTTCTCTGAGCTATAATTTGACTGTTGCCACAGCCTGAAAGGAGTGTTCAACAGTTCCAAGGCGGGCGTTACTTTTTAGACCCTGTGGCTGTGATTACCTGCCTGTGCACCTCCCAGTCGTCTTATTCCTCCAGCCCCGGAAAGAAAGGCTAGCGGAGGACTACATTAATGGCTCTCTTGCCTCCGGGACCCAAGGTGGGCCGTCGTCTTCCCCAGGGCGGGTTCTTCTTTAATAAACCCCAAGAAGAGACGGTTCTCTTCGTCCATGCACCAAATTTACCGGGGTCTGAGCATTACATCACGTTTGTTACTCACCTGCCCTTACTTTCGAAATTCACCCATGGTTTTCCACTTTTCTGGGAGCCACTGTGTTCCTTAGCTGGACCTTCGCAATGCCCACCATCTGTCTTAGGATGCGGCAGAGGAGGCGTAGAAGACAGCGTTCAACCCCGGCCATGAATATCTCGTCTTGCCTTATCACTATTTTTATCAAGCAGTTTTTCCAAGCCCTAGTGAATGGCCAGTATCCTCAGGACTATTACTGCTAAATAAGTTATTGTTTATTCACACCTGTGATAATACAATATTCTCAACTCTGTCAAACCCTTTCGGTTGGTCCTGCGCCGCCTGCTGGAAACTCTCTTTTGGTAGAAGGCAGAGAAGTGAGAGTTCCATGCCAGATTTCATTCCTGGGGTATGTGTGACCAGGGCAGCATTCAAGTGGATCTCACGAAGGTGTCGGCTGTCTTTTTAGTTCTGAGTCTAGGAAGAAGTTGCAACAGTTCCTGGGCTTTGCCAACTTTTATAGGAGATTCATCAGAAACTATAGCACAGTGGCGCTGCACCCCTCACCGGCGCTAACCAGCACTAAACAACCCCGTACCAATGACATCAGCTGCACAGTAAGGCCTTCAATATCCTCAAGACATGTTTCACTTCTGCTCCCATCCTCCAGATGCCAATGCAGCAAGGCAGTTTGTGGTGGAGGTAGATGCTTTGGACGTGGGAGTGGGTGCAGTGCTTTCTCAAAAGAGCAGCTGAGGATGGCAAGTTACACCCCTGTGCATCTACTCCCGTCAGCTAACCCCTGCCCAATCAACTACACATTGGGACGGCATGTTGTGGCTGTCAAAACAGCCCTTGAAGAATAGGCGGCACTGGTTAGAGGGGTCGGAGCCATTCGTAGTGTGGACAGACCACAGGAGAACCTGAGTATATCCAAACAGCCAGGAGGCTAACTCCCGTCAACAGCGGTGGTCTCTGTTCTTTTCTGGCACTTCCAATTTCACGCTCCTACCTAGCCCGGGATCGCAACATCAAACCTGATGCTCTTTCCCGGCGGATGTTTCAGAAGGAGCGAGACCACCGCCATGACCCCACTCCATTCTTCCCGCCACTTGGTGTTGGCCCTCACCTGGGAGATCGAAGCAGGTCATGGAGGCTCTTAGGGACCAGCCAGGTCCAAGCACCCAGCGCCCCCAACCGTCTGTTTGTTCCAGCAAATCTCAGGTCACCTGTGATTCAGTGGAGCCGCACGTCTGTCCGGCATCACTCGCACCCTTCATCTGGTCCGCCCAGCGGTTCTGGTGGCGGGGGATGAGACGGGATGTCCGAGAATTCATCGAGCTTGTCCCACCCGCCAGCGACAAGACTCCCAACCAGCCTCCTGCTGGGTTGCTGCAACCCTACTCATACCCAGAGGCCCTGGTCCCCCCCACTCTGACTTTGTTCACGGGCCTTCCCTCTAACGGACACACAGTCATCCTTACCATTGTTACCCTTTATAAGATACGTTGCCCCTTCCCACCCCCCTCTGCTAAAAAGACCTCCCAGGTGGTCCTGGAACATGTGTTTTCTATCCATATTTCTTTCTAACCGGGGCCCGCAATTCTCAACCTTAACCTTTTGGAAGGAGTTCTGTCATCTCCTTGGGGCCACCGCCAGCCTATCGTCTAGGATTCACCCACGCCGGTCAAACGGCCAACTGATGCACTTGAACCAGGAGCTGGAGAAGGCACTGAGGTGTGTGGCTTCCCCATGTCCAACTGGGCTCCCTTTCTCTGGGTGGAATATGCCCATAATTCACTCACCAGTTCCTCACCGGAGCTCTCCCCCTTTCAGTGTGTCTCTGGGTATCAACCTCCACTGTTTGCCAGCCAGGGGGCGGATGCACCTGCCTGCTCTTGCGTATGCCCGCCGCTGCCGCCGCGCCCCGGGCCCAGGCTGTTACTGTGCTCTGAAGTCTGAACCAGCTACGCCGTCGTTCCCAACAGACGAACACCGGGTTGTTGAGGTCAGCTGTCTGCCGGATCTGCCGTGGTTTATCCACAGCTGCCCCTCTCTTCATTGGTCCTTTTCCTGTGCAGAAAGTCATCCCCCAACGGCGGTCAAGAGCTTCAGTTCCGCTTCCCATGCGGAGTCCACCCCACCTTCCCACGTCTCCAAGGTCAACCGGTCCATGATCCCTGGTCCCTGCAGCTCCAGGCGCCACCTCCTCCGCGCCTCGTAGATGGCGGTCCTGTCTTCACCGTCCGGCGGCTGCTCACTCTGGCGAGGGGTAGGGGTCTCAGTACCTCGTTGATTGGGAGGGATATGTCAGAGGAGGACCTGGATGACCAGGAGACAAGTGGACCGGACCTGTTCTGCCCAACTACCCCCACTACATCCTGATCAGCCTCAATCAGCGGGAGCGTCCAAGAGGGTTCCTAGCCCCGTCCGGCCCGCCCTGCGCCTGTCTCAGTGCCTGTCCTGTCTCTCCCGACCGCTGACCCTCCAGCTCCTTCTGAGGATGAGGAGGTCCTCGGACCGCTCGGAGGAGTTCTACCCCCTTCTCCCCCCACCCTCGGCATGATGTTGTTCTTGGGACTTCTGGGGCCGTCCCTTGGAGGGTCCTGTCATGAGCACTCTCTCTCCCTGGTGGCAACATTAATTGCATTCCAATTATCTCCCTTCTGCTCACCTCCCTCTCTCTCTCTACTCAGCCTAACTAGCTCCCACCTGCCCTGCTCTGCTCTTGTTACCTGGCCAGCTGCACTGCATTTCCCACTCACCATCCTCACCTTTGCCTCACTCTGTTCTAATTACTCTGCCAGCTGAACTGCATTTCCCCACTACCTCTCCCAGTATATCAACCCTGGTTTCAGCCAAGCCCTGTCAGATCTTCAAACCCGGACCATAACCTTGCTGTCTGCGCTCGGCTCCTGCAACACTGATCTGATCTTTGACTGCCTCCTTGTTTCTACTGCCCGTCTATCCCAACCTGCCTTCTGGACCTCGACTACTCTCCAGTCTTCAGCCTCCATTAACTCGTTTCTCCTTCTGTCTCTCCTGCGATATTTGCCCAGCCCTGATCTGTACTTTACTGCACCATTCATGTGCTGTTGTGTGTGTTTCCCCCAGGTCTCCGACCACCAGATGGCGTGCCCAACGTTTCACCACCCTCAGCCCAGTCAGCTCCATCACTGGGACCCCCTGTTTCTGGACACCCCAGGACATTTGGTGACCCGGAGCACAGGTACCCACAGGAGGACCCTGAAAGACCCCTGACACCCCTGGACTCCTCTTTCCCGCCTGTAACCCATGAATAAAAACTCGGGAATTTAACTTGCGCTCTTAGATTCTCC
>NW_025540450.1:0-5772 GCF_020615455.1 Coregonus clupeaformis | reverse complement strand
GCAAGTGTCAATGAACCAACAATGTGGGAGACACGGGGAGACAAGGAGTATACTCAAAGTATATATTTATTAATTAAAGTAACTAATCAAATAACAATGGGGTGTGTAATCAGTAGTCGCAGTGTAAGTGAGTATTTAATAGTAATGGAGACGATAGAAAAGTGTTGATAAGTGCCAAAAGCAAACAACCCAAAAGGGCCACAAAAATATCACAACTCAAAATCAAAGTATCTGCTCGGAGAGAGTCTTCCTAATGAATGTGGAAGAGGTCCATTTATCCTGGGACACACCCGCCCAGGTGTTTCCCATAAGAAGACGACTCCTCCCAACTCCCCACTGCATCCTAACAAGGAAACAAGAACAAAGAGAGAGAATAGCTGGCAGACAGAGTGGGAGTGGGTCACACACTCTACAAAAGACCGGGACCAACAAGGACCCCGACCAACGTGATCAGCTCCCTGCGTCCCAAAACCCACAAATTATACATGTCTCCACACCTCCACTTGCCCCACCCATCATCCTCCCAGACCTCAGCAACCTTACACAGGAAGCAACCTTAAAGAGGAAGAAGAACACAAGACTAGAGGGGGACAAACAGAAAGGATAGAACATGACAAAATCAAACAATGGTCGGTCACCAATATTCATGAACAGGCGCACGCCACCGCCTCCAACCATCTTTCCAAGGTATACAACAGTCGCCGGAGAAACTCAAGACCAGCCACCATCGTGAGCGCTCCGCAGCCAGACGTCCGAACAAGGCCTGACACGATGATGCTCCTCCCAAGCATCTGCATATACACTACATCGTCCAGATAAACAGCGCAACCGCCAGACCAGACCAACCTGTTCATAATTCGCTGAAAGTGGCATGTGGACAACGCAGTCCGAAACTCATAACCGAATAAATAGTACAGACCAAAGGTGTATTAAAGGCAGATTTCACGTGCTCAACTGCAGCTTCCAGCAGTGGGGCACTCTGCCAATACCCCCTTTAACAAGGTCAAATTTGTTGATAAACGTAGCTGCGCCGATAATCAACGCAGTCCTATCCGAGGAAGAGGAAATGAATCGGCTCAGTGATACGCACTCTACGGTAGTCCCACAAAACCCATTGTCTCCCATCCGATTTACTGCTCAAGATACAGAGAAGCCTAACTGGAGAAAGAAGACTGCTATTTTGCTTCTTCCAGCATGTACTGACTGTGGTATCCAGACAACGAGTTTTTCTGAAGAAACCTGGCAGAACTACCATGACGAATGGGGTTCAGCATCTCCAATGTCAATATCATGTTCTATTAAGTTTTGTACTGTAGGTGTATCCGAAAACAACCCTGAAATCTCCGAATCAAACCAACCCTCCGCTCATCAACAGGTAGATGAGTAAGAAGGCTATCTACAATCTCCAGTGTCTCTGAATTTTTCAATCTACCCTGCAGCATGCAATCGTCAGGACCAGAAACATCTTCCTGCTCCTGCACAGACCTAGCATGACCAGAACTCAGGAATAAACAATATCAGCCAAAAGAACAGCCTTACCGTCTGCAGACTCCCTGTTCAGTCTCAGAGGAACGTGCATAATAGGTTTTTAACAAATTTACATGGCACAGTTGGTGTGCTTTCTTCCGTTCTGGAGTGGCAACTAGATAATTTTGCTCAGTGTACTGGCGCACCACTGTATATATCCTGAAACTTGGCTTGAAAAAGGAGAACTAACACTGGCAGCAGAGCCAGAACCTGATCACCTGACTAAAGTGATGAGGTGGTCAGCTCGGCGACTACAGGTGCCTTCTTCATCCCAATCCTGTGAAGATGATAGCTCCTCTTTAGCCATTTCACCAGCGGCACACAAGCCGCCGCCGAAAATCACCTACATATGATAACAGGGACTGAGGAGGCTCGGGAGACTTCCAGTCATCCTGAACAGATAAAGCCCACGCCCGATGTCCAAACACTAGGTCATTTGGCCAAACCCGCTCTCCTGTGAAACTCCTCCCTAGCAGCTAACAGTAACCAAGGCAACCCTCCTCCCAATCCTTATCCATCTCAGTACAATGTTCTCAACAAAGACTTATGTTGATGGAAACGCTCCAGTGCTCCTGACTTTGGGCATGATAAGCGCCAGACAAGTTGTGTTTAATATGAGTTGTTTTAGAACCTGTCCGTGAGATTGAGGTGAAAATTAGATCCTTGATCACTTTGAATGACCTTAGGGATTCCAAACAGAGAAACTGAGTCAAAGCTTTTTTAACACAGCCTTAGTCGTGATAGACCGGAGAGGGTAGGCAATGAAACCTAGCACCTGACAATCACAGTCAACAAATAATTACCCTTTCTAGAACGATAAGCACCAACACAGTCAATAATCAAATACTCAAAAGGTTTACTGAGTACAGGAATAGGGAACAGTGGTACCGGCTTAATAGCTTGATTAGGTTTGCCAGTTAATTGACACAGACAAGTTACAATCAGAAACATCCCTCTTTAATCTTGGCCAAAAAAATGTCGTAATAGCGGGCCTGTAGGTTTTTCTCACACCCATATGCCCAGCAACGTCAGGGGCGGCAGAGAAGTTGTCGTACCAACTCACGAAGCCCAACTGGTACCACAACCTGACTAATCGCCTCCCCCAGAAAACAACTACCATGAGACATCCACTTCCTCATCAGACCTCCTGTGGAGAAAATAGCCCTGTGGCACATCTCCCAACTGTTCTACAGGCACAATTTGGTCCCGCAACTCTTCTAATGTAGGGTCAGCCTGCCATGCTTCTGGACAACGGAGCGGATACGGATAATGGATAACAGGGAACAGAACAGACTTCTTTATAGATTCGTTAGCCAGTTCCGTGACTGTCATCAGGGATCGAAGAACGTTGCCGTATTGCACACGCAGGAAAACACCTCTGGGAAATTCTGCGCACTCTCATCAGGAATCCCTTTGGCAATTGAAGGCTTAGTAGAAACCGCTAAAGATGGGAAACACGATAGTCCACACACGCTCCCCAGCCAGTTACTCTAAGGATCACGCCAACACCCTCAATAGGCAATGAAGGACGCACCCCCACAACAACCTCACCTTTCACCAGTCCACAATCCAACATCAGTTTATGCAATGGAACTGACAGAGTGTTCAAACCTATTCTCTAATTAGAACACTATTCTCGAATCAGTCTCCGCAGAGAGTGTAACACAGATTCCAACACAAATGATTCAGAGGCACCTGTATCTCTTGTGATCTTTACTGCACTAGGTTCTTACTTCCTACCATAGACACAAAACCCTCCGTAATAAAAAGGTAAATACTGGATCAATATAAACTCCTTCACATGGCTCTACAGACAATGCGCCAGGAGGAACTGATGTGAACAGGCGCTACAAATGTTTTAGTAAAAAGCCTCTGACACAGGGGCAAGCAACCTGTACTGAATTTACCTCAGACCTAAGAATCGGACATTCATTTTTCCAATGACCTACTCGACAGTATGACACTGACCAAAGTCAGTTTTACCACGGGTATCAGGCTCAACCCCAGTTGAATGAAACTCTGCCCGAACCGAAGACTCGCGAGCGAGGCCCAAATCTCTGCAAACACCCCCAACTCCTCCGAATACGGGTTCTGCAAAAAAATGTGTGTGAGTCAACACATATTCATCACAAACCGCAGCTTCAGCGACAGTCTTTATTTTTTGCTCAAATGTAATGCCGCCATATAATGATCAGGGATTGTGTCCTGAAATTGTTCTAACATAATCAGATCACACAGCCCTTGAAAAGTCATAACTGCAGAGGCCCAGCATTGAACTGTGAAGATAATATTCACAAACCCAACATGAGTCGCTGATCATCCCTTTTAAAACGGAATCGCTGGCTGCAAGCCTAGGAACCAATTCATAACTCTGTAACACAGCCGCTTTTAACTCTTCATAATTCAATACTGTTCGCTACGCTAAGAGCTGAATATGCTTCGGGCGCTTTACCAGTCAGCACACACTGCAACATCAAAGTGCGATCAGTGAACTGAAATAACTTGAAGGCCAGCAACGCTCAAACAATGAAAAGAATGTCTCCGGTCCTTTTCATTAAACTAGCAACAAACTGAATTCCCAATAATATCAAATGTGTCTGGATTACGACCAAAAGAGGAACGACCCTAGGTAACTCTGGGTCACCTTCCCAGGAGCAAACTCTCCCCTGAGAGCTTTCCTTCCCCTAACCAACTCTAGTCGCTCTTGTTGCAGCTTGATTTTAGCACGCCCCATATCCTAAGCCGAAATTCCACCTTCCATATTTTTTACACGATCATGCTCCATTTGTTTGTTCATGCTCCATTTTAGCTCTTTGTCCATTTCAGTTCATGCTCCATTTTAGCTTGTTCATGCTCCATTTTAGCTTGTTCATACTCCACTTTAGACTTTGTCCATGCTCTAGCTGTAACAGAAGCAGTTCTTTCTGCTGTTCAAAAAGAAGACTACTATGACTAACCGATGGAACGGTCATTGTAACATATCGGGAGACAACGTGTCCTCAGTGAGGCTGCTCCAGTGGTAACATCCAGAATACCACTCTCCATCAAATTGGCCTCTAATATTAACCCACTAGAATTTTTAGACGTTTATCACCACTTCAACCTTGTAGTGTTCAGCAACCTTCAACAGCTGTTCTTTAGCACATAATTTGGGCAGTTCGATGGAAATAAATGAACTTTCCGCCTACATTAGACGCCATAATCAGGAAAAAAATTAAATATATATAGATCATAATAATCTTGCTCAACCCTCTGCTGAGCAATACCAGACACAAGAGAAATACAATCACACCGAGCACCACAGAAAGAGCTGGGATATGGAGCTTCCCCAAAACCTACAATAATTCCAACCCTAGTTTCAGGCAGATTTGCGGTGGGTAATTACGCACTGTAGCCCGCTGGCAAGGAATTAAACCCCCAGCATGGTAGATTTCCAAGCCACGGATGTGCCCTCGAGACAACCCTGCTCAGTCCACTGACACCACACAAAAATAACAAAACATTGAACCATGCCCACGTATCCCAAAACAAAACACGTCACTAAGCCTATCAGGGAAAAAGCTATAGCTCCGGGTAGCAAATGTCACTACCCCACCTACCCCCACTGAGTACACAGCCGATTGTACTCACCTCAGACCGATGTCCCAACAGCGAGTAGAGCAAGAGTTTGCATGGTCAGGACTGGAAACTAACCAATGTACTCTCTCCAACGCACAAAACCCAAGAAAGCACCAATGATTGGCTCATCAAACTCAAACAACCAAACAAAATTTACAAAGAAAAAACCCTACAGAATTGGACATTAACTCCACGTCTTCCTCCCAAACACAACCAGTTCTGATCTCAGATTGAGTTCTCACTTGTCACGAACTCGGCTCAAGTTCGTGAACAAAAGGGAGACACGTGGAGACAAGGAGTACTTAAAGTATATATTTATTAATTAAAGTAACTCAACTGAAATAACAATGGTGTAATCAGTAGTCAGTAGTGTAAAAGAAAAAAAACATGACAATGTAATATAGAAAAGTGTTGATAAGTGCCAAAGCAAACAACTCAAAAAGGCCATAAAAAATATCAACACCAAAATCAAAGATTTGTTGTGGAGAGAGTCTTTCCAATGAACAGAGGTCCATTGATCTGGTTACTGCCCAGGTGTTTCCTATGTAGCTGACGAGACTCCAACAAAGACCTGGTATCCTAAGGAAACAAGAACAAAGATGAGAATACGGCAGACAGAGTGGAGGG
>NW_025540449.1:0-5783 GCF_020615455.1 Coregonus clupeaformis | reverse complement strand
TTTATGCATTTATTACAAATTATGGTGGAAAATAAGTATTTGGTCAATAACAAAAAGTTTCTTATTTTTTTTATTATATACCTTTGATACACAGGTGGTTTTCTGTAAGTCTTCTGGGTTTTCACACCTGTTGCTGGTATTACACCCATTCTCAAGCGAATCTCCTCTAGAGCAGTGATGTTTCAGGGCTGTCGCTGGGCAACACGACTTTCCAACTCCCTCCAACCCGATTTTCTATGAGGTTGAGATCTGGAACTGGCAAGCCCTCCAGGACGAAATGCTAATACAAGCCACTCCTTCGTTGTCCGGGCAGTGTGTTTGGGATCATTGTGTGCTGAAAACCCCCGCGTTTTCATCTTCAATGCCCTTGCTGATGGAAGGGGTTTTCACTCAAAATCTCCTGATACATGCCATTCATTCTTTTCCTTTGCCCGATCATTCGTCCTGGTCCCTTTGCAGAAAACACTTAGCATGATGTTTCCACCCCCATGCTTCACAGTAGGTAATAATTTGTTCTTTTGGATGCAACACACCATTCTTTGTCCTCAAAACGTTATTTAAAAAGTTATATTTTGGTTTTCATCTACCATATACGTTCTCCCAATCCTCTTCTTCCGTCATCCAAATGCACTCTAGCAAACTTCAGTCGGGCCTGGACATGCTTTGGCAAACGGGACGTCTGGCACTGCAGGATTTAAGTCCCTGGGCGGCGTAGTGTGTTACTGATGGTAGGCTTTGTTACTTGGTCCCAGCTCTCTGCAGGGTGTTCACTCCGGTCCCCGTGTGGTTCTGATTTTTTTGCTCTACCGTTCTTGTGATCTTTATTGTGAGATCTTGCGTGGAGCCCCAGATCGAGGAGATTATCAGTGATGTATGTCTTGTTTCAAATAATTGCTCCCCACAGTTGATTTCTTCAAATCTGGCTTTCTTACTATTGCAGAGTGTTGGAGTATGTGAGTATGTGCGTGTGTGCTTGTCTGGCGTCTGTTGTGGGTTGGGGATGTTGGGTATGATACATTGGAATTATTTGCTGGATAATGATTACTTGTCAAAGAATTAAATGTAATACAATGCAATCTTATATGTTAGAATCCCTACGGCGTGAACTGCCACATTATCCATGTATTAATTGATAATGATAAATTATCATATTAAAAATTATTTTTGGGTAAACATTGGAAATGCTTTTGGCAGTTAAACCTGCTTTTTGTTTTGTGGGTGGCACTATGTGCTGTTTTGATGGATGGGTCCTGGCCTCTCGGGGCCAGCAGGGATCACGAGGAGGACGTGGGTGGGATGCGTCCACCGCGATGACGCTCAGCCCGGATGGGAGAAGGGGCTTTAGCCGGGGGTTGGTGGAAACATTGAAGGGCTACTCCGTAGCAATGCAAATATCACGGTGCAGCTATATGACACTCAATCGTGCGGCTATTTTTTATTGGTAAATTTACAAACATATATAATGATAAATAACTTAACTTGTATCTCATTATGGTGTATGGTGAAATAAGTATAGCCAGTTATAATTGTAATGGCTTGGCTGATAATAACACAATATTTACATGGCTCAAAGAGAAGGAATATATATCTATTTATCGAAACTCATTCAACAACAGTCTGAGATGAGTAGCGTGGAAAAAATGGGGCAAATATACTTCTCCATGGGCAAATTAAAGGGGTGATGATATTAATTAATAGTAATTTACGATCCAATGTGCAAATTCATACAAATAGATACACACAAGGTAGATGGATTATTTTTAAATATGTTATTTGGATTATAAACAGATATGGCTCATTAGCACATGACCAAATAATGATTGATCCACAATTCTTTGACAATATATATAATAAATTATCAAGCCTGCAAGGCAACTCAAGACAATATTATTATGGTGGGGATATTATAATGCTGTTTTTAAATAGCTCAATACCGTATGAAATCACACCACAAGCAATCACCCACATGCTCTTATGGAAATTGTAGATATCGCTGGATACATTAGAACTAGTAGATATATGGAGGCTTAATATACTGATCTCAAGTGAGATATACATAATGAACTGAATCAAGCTAGTCGTCTTGACTTCTTTCTTATCTCATTCTGGGTGCACCATGTGTTATGGACAAATGCTCAACCATCATGTAATAGGCATGTATATTTCTCTTACCAGATTTCCCGTGGGGATATTGAAATTTAATCAAAGCCTATTGGATGATAATTTATTTATAATTAAACAAAGAATTTATAACTGATTTTTCCAACTCTGGTTGTGAATCCCATATTGTATGGACACCTTTAAATGTGCCTTTAGAGGCCATGCAATTCCAATACTCATCTCGAACCAAAAACGATTTAGGTCAAACGAGTTTATGCTAAAAAAGGAAATGAAAGTCTAACAGAACAGATAGATGGCAATAAAAACTGTAACATGAGCTCAGAATAAATTAGAGGAAAAACAAAAAAGAAATGAGAAATTTATTCTAAAATCCAAGTGTCATATTATAAAAATAAAGCAAACTGGTTGGAATATGAGAAAAATGCACAAAATTCTTTTTTAATCTTCAACATGAATGCTACCAAAAAGAACTTAATGAACTGGTTACATTGGCCAAGTCACCATGATTCACCAAATGACATTTTGAAGGAAGAAACAAAAGTACTTTAAGCATATGTTTTCTTTTCAGTCGCCTCCCATCTCCTCTAACTGAAGCTAATTGTAGAGATTTTTTTCTTGATAATGTCAAATTAACAGCCCAGAAAACTCGTGTGAAGGTGAAAGTACAGAGGAGAAGACTTCTGGATACGATTAAAGACTTTAAGTCTGGGAAAACTCCAGGGTTGGATGCATACCTATATGCCAAACCTTTTTTGATATACTAAGAGGACCGTTATTAGCATGTTTTAACCACTCCTATGTAAATGGTAGATTATCTACACTCAGAAAAAGGACTGATCTCATTTACTGAAACAGGATACAAAATTAAGAAATATAAAGATCCAGTCCATTTACAAAATTGGAGGCCCCTTACACTTCAGTGTTGTGATGCAAAAATCCTAGCAAAATGTATAGCGCATAGAATTAAAAGGTATTGCCGGATATTATTCATTCTAATCAGACAGTTTTTTTCATGGAAGATACATTGGAGATAATATAAGGCAAGTATTGCAAACATTAGAACACTATGGAAAATATGGGAAAACCAGGCCTGCTATTCATAGCAGACTTCGAAAAACGGCATTTGATAAAGTTCGACTGGGGTTTATATATAATGCCTGGAGCATTTCAATTTTGGAGAATCTCTTATAAAATGGGTCAAAATCATGTATAGTAACCCTAGGTGTAAAATAGTAAATAATGGCTATTTCTCAGAAAGTTTTAAACTGTCAGAGGAGTGAAACAAGGTTGTCCACTATCGGCATATCTATTTATTGTGCCATCGAGATGTTAGCGATTAAAATCGAATCTAATAATAATATCAGAGGATTATAAATAAAACCTTAAAAACAAGGTGGCATTATGCAGCTGATGATTCATGTTTTTTTTAAATCCACAACTAGAATCCCTCCACAGCCTCATGGGGATCTGAATACATTTTCTAACCTCTCATAGTTACAGCAAATTATGACAAATGTACTATATTACGTATTGGATCACTAAAATTACAAAATTTTTACATTACCATGTAGTTTACCAATAAAATGGTCTGATGGTGATGTGGATATACTCGAATACATATCCCATATTTAGTCTCACTTCCAATAAATTTTAATAGAAAATTAGCAAAAATAGATGATATCTTTTTACCATGGAAAGAGAAATACCTGTCAATTTGTGGAAAAATCACCTGATTAACTCATTAGTATTATCACAGGTTTACCTATTTGCTTATGGTCTTGCCTCCTACGCCTAGCGAACAGTTTTTTAAATTATATGAGAAAAAAATTATTCCAATTTTATTTGGAGCAAGCAAGCCAACAAATTAAAATCATATTTATATAATGAATATGAATTCGGAGGACAGAAATTATTAAATATTAAAGCATTAGACCTATCACTAAAAGCTTCAGTCTTACAAAAGTTATACTTAAATCCAGGTTCTCAAGCAAATTGACAAGATTGTCTCACCCAATGTTCAAGAAAGGCCTTTTTCCTTTATTCCAGATTACAACCTCACACTTTCAGTTATTTGAAAAGGAAATAATCTCCCAAATGTCACTATTTCTAAACCAAGCCATAGAAGTTGGTTGCAATTTCAATTTAATCCTCCAGAAAGCACAGAACAAATAAATGCAACAAATATTGTGGTTAAATTCAAATATACTAATTACAAAAAACCTTTATTTTTTACAGAATGTTTAAAAAAGTTATAATCTTTGTAAATGATATCATCGGTAGGATGGTGGGTTATACGCACATGCACTAACCTATAAATGTCTGCTCTGCAAAATACAACCAAATAATGCAGCATATAAAATGGAAGAAGGAAAGTGATGAAAAGTAAGGAACTTGTCTGTCGACCTTGCATTAAAGAACATAATTAGTTAAGAAAACTGTGATAAATAAAAATATATATCAGTTTCACTTAAGGACCAAAGGATTGACAGCCTCCCATATAGATTGCAAAATAGTTTGGGAAGAGATCTTTGATGTATACGATCCCATGGCATAGTGTTTATGAACTACACTTAAATGCGACACGGATTCAAAGGTTAGAATCTTTCCAATTTAAATTATTATATAAAATCCTTGCTACCAATAGAATGTTATTTATATGGGGGATACAATCTTCCCAGCTCTGCAGGAATTTTGCTGTGAAGGGACGGAATCATTGGACCATTTGTTTTGGTTCTGTCCATTTGTAACGTTTTTTTTGGACACTGGTCGAGATATGCTAAGGATTGCAATATTTACCTGGAACTAACCTTGCAGATAGCATTACTGGGTGATCTGAAAAGTCATAGTCAATCAATCAATAATATAATAATACTTTTAGCAAAGCTGTTTATTTTTAACTCTCAATCTCTGTAAAGCAATGAGGAGAATAGAAAGGTTCCAGAATTATTGTAAAACATCACAATGGGTTATTATGCGGCAAATAGAAATCCATATGGATGGTGTTAAGAGATGATGGGAGGTATTGAATAGAGCTGAAGGATGGACTAATAACAAATAACAACAAATATAACAAAGATAGCTAATAATGTAAAACCCTGTGTCCATAATAAGTATATAGGCTGTATGTTGGGAGCTTTGGGAAAGAGCACAGTTAGAAAGATATGGCATATAGAAGCAGAAGCCGGATGACATCATGAAAGCGATCCGGAAGGTTGAGGTGAGGTGGTTCAGGAGCAAAAGAAAAATAAATAAAATAATATAATAATATATATATTATTATTATATTATATTATATTATATATATATAATTATTGTAAAATTAACACTGTGTCATGTTGTAGATAGTAAGTATAGACCGGAAGTAGAGACCCTGGGCATTGTTGTTCACTAATTTACTCCAAGTAGGGAAAGGATGGTGGGGTTGAAAAGTAATAAAGGGGGTATATATATAAAAAAAAAAAAAAAATGGGGGATTGGAAGTGATGCAACAATTACATTGATAGAAGATACAATCTATCTGCAATATTAAGCTGATCCATTCCTAAAAAAAAATATAAAAAAAATATAAATTGTCAAAAAGATGAGAGAGGCCTGTAATTTTCATCATAGGTACAAATCAACTATGTTGAAACAAAAAAACTTTCTCCAAAAATCACTTGTAG
>NW_025540448.1:0-5792 GCF_020615455.1 Coregonus clupeaformis | reverse complement strand
GGAGGACACTGTGGTATATGATGAATAGTGATCGATCATGGCTATAACAAAGGAGTCTACTCATCCTGAATACATTGATCATAAGGTTTATTCAGATCAATTCCTATAACAGTTCACGTCGTGGTCCAGCAATGTCCTCCCATTCTAATTTCTGCCCTGTCACTATCTTTTGATTCACCCCTATTTATAACCAATGCAGCAAGATGGGCTCCCTCTGCTGCCAGTTTTACAATTACACTTCCTGTCTATTATATATTACCTTATACTAACCATTGTCTTGTGATACTAACATAACCAACATTCCATTTCAATCATGAAACATTTAACAAAGGCATAATCATTCAATACTATATTCCCCCTTTCGGCATAACGTCTCGAAACGACACAGAATGGGATTATACTAGTAACAATTTATCTTATTGAGTATCTTTAACATTAAACCAAAACCATTCTCCTCTAGAGTGTAAATACCTTTCGAAATAACCTGTTCTATGAAGTGTGAATACATTACTATGACATATGAAGAAATCTCTATGGAGTGTAAGAGCGAAACTGTCCAGCAGCCATCCATCCATATCTAATCAAGACAGTAAAATTCTCTCACGGTCCCTCTGCCCCAGGCAACCACCAAGTGTACTCCAGATAAACTCATAAATCATGTAAAGACATTTGAAACTATGATGTAATTAAATACACATGTAAACAAAATCCTATCCATAAATATCCATTGTACGGCTGGTCAACCCATCGAATCGTTACAATGAATCTCTCCCTTCCTAGACCTTCTCTGTCCCTAAACCCCCATTGAAATAAACAAAAGCATCTAAGATCCTCATCTGCATTCAATAACATCAAACATCATTCTACTGAAATCAATACCTGCTAAGAATATGACACAATTATGTATTACACATCAAATATGTCTATATTTCATTGCTGACACTGGAATGTAGTCCACTACACTTCATCTCCTCCGTAGTCTCCCTCCTCCAATGGACTTGTTGATGATGGAATCAGCCACACCCTCCTTGTTTCATCTCCTCCAGTCATATTGTCCCTTCATATTGTCCTTCATATTGTCTTTGTTTGAGTATTCCAAATCTCCACATGTTCTCCCAAATGCTTCTGGTAATCGACAAGAAAATAACGACCAAACAGTATCTTTTGCAAAACCACATTTTCAAATTAAACCTCAACCTCAATTTAAGACCTATAAATGATGTATCGAATCACATTAACCTATCCCCCCTTTGATTCATAAATCATACTAAAAAATCATACTAAAATCAGCCTACAGCAAATGTTTTCTTTGAAACAATAAACATAAAATGATCAAATAATCAAAAAGGATATTTATCCATCAGTTCCACTTGTCAATCTTTATCCAGATCAGGAACAGTCAACACCGGCATCTGAGTGTTGTGCTCCAGGCACCACTTCTCCAACCTATCTCAATCTCATAACCTTTATCAAAAGTCAGTACAAACATCACACAGTGTTATCAAAGTGAAACTAAAATCTGACCCATCACTGCCCCTACTGGCCTAACTGATCTTGCAACCAAATCTTCTCAGATCTCCCAAATGTTACACCATATCATGGAAGAGGTCCCCCCTTCTCCCTTAGACTCATTCTCCAATGGTAGCTTGAAGACTATGACATGTAGCCATGTCACCCTTTTAACCCTAGATTTAGCTGTGTTCGGTTTTAACTCTCTTTTAATAGTAAAAGCCTCATATGGAAGCTTCAATGTTGACATGTAACCAAATCCCTGTCCATCCTAATGACAAGAATATAGATGCTTTATCACCCCCCAAACCCCCTAAATATCTCTAAGATTCCCCCATAGTCACATTGTCAGTCAAAAGCTAATCATTTAACCATCAAAGTCCTGCTTTTCTACTACCTGGTACATAAAATTACATTATATTTGTCATCTCTAACCTTATGTTCATGCTTATCCAAAGTTATCATTATAACATCCCAATATGATATTCCCCATAAACATACCCTTTACCTCATATGTTTTATCTGGCAGAACAACAACAACTTTTAGCCCTCAATGTTTCACCTGAATACTTCCAGGTTTCCACTGTTACCTGACTTTACATTTCCATCTAACAATTCCCATAGGATAATTCATTTACCCAAGAACACTTAAACCCTACTGTTCTGACAACATACATTATTTTATCTGTCGAATGACTGTTACCCGATACCACAAAGTCATGACAAAGCATAACCCTGCTCTCCCCAGACCCGCCTCGAGGCAACGCGAACCCGTCTAACACGTTTTGGGCTGGCATCCCCAACAGACATCAACCCTCAAGATTCCTCACTGGATTCTTACAGAATGAGTTAATCTATCTCTAATTTCACAACAGAGGAACGAGCAGCACTGATCAGATGCCCCCCCTCTGTCATCAAAATCAAAAAGACCTCATCCTGCAGCTTCCATGATGACTCTCTCTTCTCCATTTCAGATTAATCTATATTGCTCTCTCTCTGCCCTCCTATTTTCCATAACCTCCTGAGTCCCTCTTGCTCCTCTAATTTCAGAAAAAGTTGTCGTCCTCCTTATTACATTTGCCATTACCATCGTCATCATTAACTCCCTACCCAAAGTTACCATTAACGTTGTTGATTTAGTTGATGAATTAAAACCCTTGATTCCCTCTAGTGGGAAACTACCACCATCTTATTCGATTATTCCTGTTGGAGTGACTACTGTAATAAACTTATCCTTAACTCCCTCTGTGACTGTGAAAAAGTTTTACAGACTTCAAATCTTCCATTATAAGCATCACCTTGCAAAATTACATAGCCCTTTAACCAATAATTCTTACCCAAAACAAATTTTAATACTTTCACTAGATAAGTACACATATTCTCCCTGATCTTTATCTGTAACCCTTACGCAAAATAATCCCTTATTTGAGTAGGTGCAACAGCTCCTACTTCTGATCCTGCTAACAATACTTATCCTCCCCTAATTATCTCTCTCTCTCTGTGAAAGAAACATCATCATCCTAAATGGCATATTATTATTATTATTATCCTAACTCTAATAACAGTATCCTTTCCCCCTATAATTGGTGCTGTATTGATTCCTATAATCAAATGCAATATATTTATGACTTTAATACCTATCAATGTTGAAAGAGTTAAATTGCTTCTCCCTGTTGTTGTAATAGACTGAAGTGTTAATGTCCTTATTTACTCCTAGTTTTCCCCCAGTTTTCCCCTAAGACTTTGAACTCTTTCCTTGTACTTCCATCCATCCCCACTAGTGTCACTTTTCCCCCTTTCAGTTCTACCTCTAAACTTTAAACCTTCTGATTATACAAAATACACCTATAATGACCTTGATCTCCCTACTGTACAGTGTCATTCACCATTGTTCTCTCTCTTACTACTAGCTTTGAAACTTAGCTTACTGTCTCCGAGTTCCTTCACCCCTACGTTTCTCCTAACCTATTTTAATCTAATCTTTTCTCTCATAACATTTAAAACCTTTTCCCCTGACTTATTGACAAAATCTCTTACCACCAAATTTTTTAGAATTGTGATTGGGAAATTTCCCTAACCCTGACTCCTCCCACACTTGGCAAAACCGACTAAACACCTTTTCGCCTAACCTCAAATCTTAGTGTAAGAATATAACCCAAAATAACAGTCACCCCTATTAAGTTTTCAGACAGATTGTCTTAGACAGTCTAGTGTACATCTTATTGTACAATTAAATTCTCTTCCCAACACTGCAACAGTATCTTCTAATATTAGTATGTCTATTTTGATTAACTGTTTCTACCTCAAATCCCTATCCTAATTCTCTATCAATTAGTGATATGTTTAACCTCTTTAGGCCTAAAACCCAGATAAGTTTCCCCTATTCACTATCACTTCTAATGGTCATGTTGTTTTACTTCAATTGTTGGCTATTTTCTCTTCTTCTCTTAAATGCTCTCAGCTGATACCCCCCTTCTGGATACATTCCTAGACACTCTAGAATATTTTTAGGTGTTCACCTGGAGAACAGGTGATCTTGTGAATTGCTCCTTGATCTTCCTTAAAAATGTTCTCTTGTTTCCTCCTGACTTGTTGCTGGATGGAACATGTGGTAGCCCCCTTTTAGCTCAGTACAATTGCATTTTGATATTGTTCAGTTGGAAGCTGTGACAGTGATTGTTGATTTGGTTCACTCTTATTCTTCTACTTTTCTTCTTCTCCACCACCAGTTATAAGTTGTATTTGATTGAGTTTTCTTCGTCCCAGTTCTTCCTGGGATTGTGGGACCTATCAGTATTCTTCAAAAGGTTATCTTCTAAGTTCTGTTCTTGAAATATCATCTTCCATCATCTTCTGTCATGTCCTTGTAGGACAAACTCCTCTTAATAACAGCACCTTTAATCTCCAAATCTTCACACTTTCTTCATCAGAACTCAAATCATCTTTGTCTCCTTCTTCTTTCACACTTTCTCAGAGAGATCAAGTCTCCAGTATCCTTCATTCGTTTCTCCTCTTACTGCTCCTTCTGATCACAGAGTCATATCCACCACGCATAACCTCTTCATCATCACTCATCTTCTTTAACTTCCCCTTCTCCTTCACGTTCCAGACATCTCCTATTATTGGGATCCTTTTTCTTCATCAGTTTCTCTTCATCTTCATCTTTCTGAACCCCCTTCTCTTCGTTTCCAAACATGTCGGTTCTTCTTACTTCTGGAGTTTTGAATTACTATCTTCTCATCGTTGTTTTTGCCGTATTCGTCTTCATCTCTTGATGCCATAATCCCTGCTGGATGATGTCTTTCTGCTGAATCCATATGTGAGAAAGGTGTACTAACATCTGCCATTAGTCTCTCCTAACACTATTAACCCTACTTTGATCAAAATGACTATTTTAATCAATTTTCCCCTATATCAAGCCCTTTATATTCCTTTATTGTGAACTATCCTATTTTAGACTATACAAGTTCTAAAGCTTCCCCCTGTAATTCTCAATATAACCTAAACAAATCCATTAACCATCCTGAATAATTAACCCACAATTCCACATATTCCTATGTCACCAATATCAATTAGTGTTTGGCTATCTTACCACAACCCATCAAATGCATAAGTAAATGAAGTTAGTAAACTTCAGATTAAAAATACCCATAAACAAAGCCTTCTAACCTTACAACCCTTCAATACTCCATTCCATAACCCCTTGTTCTTCCTATGATATAAACCCCAAGTATCATAATTGCAAAAATAATGTTGGCAATTTGATTCCAATCGAACTGTAATCCAGCCCAGTGATGCATAAGTCTAATGTAACTTTTATTGAAATAGAATTTCCAAGCCCATGTAAACTCGTCATAACATCACACATTCTGGGTTAGGGAAAGATTTTGTAACCATTCAGTACTTAAAACCTTTGACTTGATCCTCTGCCACGTGTCGACGTTGCCGTCCTCTCTCTCTCCTCTTCTCTCGTCTGTCGTCTCAGTCCCTATTGCTCCTCTCCATATGACAGAAGACATACACAGAAAAAGACTTTAGTAAAGTTAATCAATCACTGAGTATTTCCAACCATTCAATATTCATTCGTTCTACCTTATTCCCTCTAAGACTAAACTCAAAACTAACTAAACCGCTCAAAAACATTTATTTTTATTCGTTATTTAACTTATTTAATTCACTCTAAGACTATCCGTTACCATATATTTAATTTATAAATTCAATAGGTACCCAAACAAGTTTCATCTTAACCCCCAGAATCATTTAACCTTCTCCTGGTGCCTATC
>NW_025540447.1:0-5795 GCF_020615455.1 Coregonus clupeaformis | reverse complement strand
CAGATCGTTATGATTCAACATAACATTTGATCAAACATCAGTCTCCATTTGTCGCTGGATGTAGTCCCATGATACCGTACGCGAATTAGCGGCTGCTGCGACATTGGTGAGCCAACAAGGCACAGGAGTTGAATAGGTAAGCAAACTGTCAGCACACGTCTATTGTGTGGCCACTTTTGCCCTGTTAACTGCTGCCTCAGTGAGAGATATCTGTCTCACTAAGTGGCGTCATGCTAAGCACATTAGTCTCTACTCAGCGTTAGCGTGTCCTCATTTCATCCTTCTGACTATCCGTGTAATACAGTAAATAAATGCATTTATAAGCCATAATACATGGATGAATGATCCAAACATGACCGGGCAGTCTCCAGTTGAGACAGTTTGCTCCAGGGAGAATGGGATACCTGAAGAAGGAGTATTGCAACGTTTACATCATGTGTTGCTTTCACAGCTCTCCCAAGAAGTTGTCGTTTAACAAACATCTTTTGTAACTCAAGCCCGATTTAGGTTTCTCACCGATTAATATTTCATACAAATCCATTTAATTAAATCTGAAATGGCACCCTATTCCTTATATAGTCATATTTTAATATGTCTAATGCAGCCTCTGAGATCAGGTGTGTATATATGTGTTGGGCCAGGGTGAAGCTCATCTTGATCCTATTGATTCTGCTGTGGTGGAGGCAATCTGCATGTCCAAAATACCCTGCTGCTTGGCTTGCATTTTAGACAACACAATATAGAATTTTAGCTCTGCATGGAAATGGTGCGAAGTGAACATGTTTCCAATATCTGGTAGGAATGAGAGGAGGGGATGGAGGGGGGGGGGGGATGGAGGGGGGGGGGATAGGGACGGAGGATTTGAAAAGAAAAGGCTTTTATTCTGTGGTACAGTTTGAGCGGTGGGGGATCATGGGACAAGCATGGATCACTGCTTACCTCGCTGTTCAGGAAAGCAATGCAACACTGGCCCAGAAAAGCCACCCCAGGCCAGAGACAGAGGGAAAGATGGAGAGTGGGGTAACACAGAGAGAGAAAGAGATGGCGAGAGGAGGGGGAGTGTTAAACATTGACGTTAAGATGAGCAGTGTAACAGCATTGCATTGTGCTGTAGCTTCCATCTATTGTTTGAAACCCACCTTGACACCCAAATATTTTCGTTATTGCTTCAGAATGTTTACTGCATCAAACAAGTTCTCAAACCCTCTATAACACACTCTGTTTAGACTGGGCATACCTGAAAGACTCCAGGATGGAGTTGAATAATCAACCTATTTGGGCACCTCATCACTCCCACTCCCGGGTTGACAAAAAATAGCATGTGTAGGTGATTTTTAGCAGTGGCAGCGGCACCAGGTGGCCTTCACCGCTTTCTGATACCGTAACTAAATCATATTAAATAAAACCTGGCCGCCAACTAGAGAGTCAATAAGACACAGATGCAGAGTCATACTAGCGACACAGATAGATGCCTAAAATAGACCTGCCAGACAACTAGAGTTCAATAAGACACAGACTCATACTAGCAACACAGATAGATATAAAAAATAGACCTGCCAGACAGCTTGAAGTCAACAAACACAGACTCATACTTACAACACAGATAATGCTAAAAATAAACACTGCCAGACAACTAAAGTCAATAAGACACAGACTCATACTAGCAACACAGATAGATGGCAAAAATAGACCTGCCAGACAACTAGAGAGTCAATAAACACAGATTATTTTTAATAACACAGAAAAATTGCCTAAAATAACCTGCCAGACAACTTGATAGTCAATACTAATTTGCTAATGGCTCCAAAGTTTTTTCTCCTGTTCTGTGATTTTATGTTTCATGAGAGCACTCACAATACTGGCGTGTGTAGTTTGGATTTATGGTGTCAACATACCTAGAGGGTAGTACATGTTTATCAATTCTTTGATTCCACACTGGGTGTGGGAATGCATATTCAAACCATGGCAGGGTTTCCAGTTCACATGTTATACACCCCCATAGATCCTTTCAGAAGCGCTACTCTATGTGAACAAATAACTCAAGATTGAATTGTTCTGTTAACATATTTATGTTCTTAAACATTATGATGAACTTAGTGGCTGTATGTGTCCTTATTGAAATTCCTAACACCTTGACTAAAGTAATGTGACACTGACATTGTCTTTGAAATTCATCCATTTCCCAGTGGAATCCAGTGGAAGTGCATTGCTGTGGTGCATACCAGCTGTGGCCCACCAATGGATTGTTATATGATGACTTAGTGCATGTTCTAGGTCATACCGGCCTCTCAACCATCAGCATATTATTAATCACAAGTGAAGTACTTATAACAGTCCAATAGAGGAGCACTAGCTGAACTCGTGTCTGGCATGCGTCCAAAATGGCACCCTTTTTATCTACACCAGTGCACTACCTTTGACCAGGAGCCGGCCCTGCACTATATAGTTAATATGTGCCATTTGTAGCCCAACTGAAACGCTGGCTGAGAGGCTATTGAATGTAACCTTTATAATCATTAGTGCGGCCAAATTGAATTTGCTCAATAAGAAGTGATTGAGGATATGACTCCATTAAATTACAATAATGAGATATTAGCTTGGCTGTTTTCCAGTCAGATAACCCCCATGCAGCCTCTGTCACTCTGGTTTCATTATGCCGAGTCAGATAAACTGTCTGATCTTACTGTATAGTAAAAGAGGCGTGAAAATGATTATGGCTTGTGAATAGTCAGCATGGTGTGTTGTTTTTATTGGCTGCGCAAATCTGCCATTGTGCTAGTGTCACAGGATCTGTATGTGAAAGGTGTTAGGGTTTCTGATGATGCAGGCACACACACGCACCAGCCAACAGGCATGGGTGCGCACACTACACACGCAAACTAACCCCCATGCAAAAGCACCCACATACTATAAACACACACACTCCCACCCCACCTCCCTCCACACAACAATCAATTATAGCAATTCCATAGACAGGTATACGTTCATCGAGTTTCTTCCAGCGAGGCCATTGATGTTTCTTGGGAGTGTATTAATTAACAGCCACCTGGGGTATTTTAGCTCAGCCACCCTGATCGTCTCACATGGTGCCTGAAGATCCCTACAGTACTATATATCCACACCCCCTTGAATTGTTATGTTACATTGCGTTACAAGAAGTGGGTTTAAACAGATTTAATATAAATTTTGTTATTATCAAAATCACATCTTCCCTCATAAGGTTGGTAGATGTAACATATATCAACATTGAATATATCTTTAAAGCACTGATCAGATTAATATTTTCTGTAAAGTTATCTCATTAAACCACCCAGATCAACAAAGATGCGTCGTCCTTCTGAACTGGCTGCAGACAGAAAATGTTAGGGATTTTACCATGAGGCCATTGTAATGTTAAAGCTCCTGAGTTCATTTGTAGTGGGAGAGAAATGGAGGATGATCTATATATGTAGTACTCCCATTACCTAAATAATTGAGTGAAAAGAAAATTCAAATACAATAAAAAAATATTCCAACCATGCATATGTATGCAACAAGGCACTAAATATCTGAAAAAAAAATCATAAATACACTTTTTGGCCTAAATGCAAAGCCTTATGTTTGCAGAAAATCCAACACAACACATACTGAGTAACTGCCTCCTTATTTTCCAGCATGTGTTTGTGTGCGCATCATATTATGTATGTCATTACCCAGCAAAGACTGGGATGACTATACTGAGCCAAAATCCTAGAAAAACACCCTGCTTCAGTCTGCTTTACCCCATACACTGGAAGAGAAATTCACCTTTTAGAACTAAACACACAAAGCCAAAATCTACACTTGAGTTGCCCTTACAAAAAGACTGGTTAATGTTCCTGAGTGAATTAAGTTACGTTTTAATCTCATAATCTTTTAAGATTCCCCATCAAGCCATGATCTCAACACCTTGACAGCGCTAGAAGAATTTTAGAAAATAATAATGGCAAATATTATTACACTGGTGTGCAAAGCTCTTCACTTTTAAAAAGCTCTTGTGTAATCCACTGTAGTGTTTCTAACATGTATTGACTCAGAGGGTACATAAATATTAATCAAGGGTATATTAGTATTTTATTTTCAATGATCTTTATACTAAAATTTTTCTTCCAATTTGACATTACAGGTAATTTGTGTAGATAGTTACAAAAAATAACATTTAAATCATTTTATTCCCACTTTTAAACAATAAATGTGAAGAGGTTAAGGAGAGTACAGTGGCAATATTCACCCCCTTGGCATTTTACCTATTTTCATTGCCTTACAACCTGGAATTAAATATATTTTTTTTAGTTTGTATTATTTGATTTACACAACATGCCTACCACTTTAAGTGCTAATATTTTTTCTTGTGAAACAAACAAAAAACAAGAAAAAATAAAAACGTCATCTATTGCCCCCAAAATCATTCTTTACATAAGTCATACTGCAGCAATTACCGCTGCAAGATTGTTGAGGATATGTCTCTATAAGCTTGCATCTATCTTGGATTTTTCCATTCTTCCAAGGCAAAACTGCTCCAGCTCCTTCAAGTTGGATGGGTTCACTTCAAATTTGTACAGCAATCTTTAAGTCATGCCACAGATTCTCCAGTTCTGGTTGTGATCCCTGCAGGCTTTGACTAGGCCATTCCACATTTCGTGTTCCCCTTAAACCTGAGTATTCCAGCTTTAACCAGTATTCTATTAAAGTCATTCATCCTGCTGAAGGTGAACCTCTCTCCCAGTCTCAAATCTCTGGAAGACTGAAACAGGTTTCCCTCATGAATTTCCTTTATTTAGCGCCATCTAAGTAATTCCTTCAATTCGACCAGTTTCCCAGTCCCTGCCATGAAAAACATCCCCCGTGTTGCTACCACCATGCTTCACTGTGGGGATGGTGTTCTCGAGGTGATGTGGAAGTGTTGGGTTTGCGCCAACATAGCTTTTCCCTTGATGAAAGCTACATTTTCACAATGATTACCTTCTTCATATTCTGGGATCACTTCATGCCTTTTGGTGAACTACCAGATACCTCATTCCCTTCAGCAATGGCTTTTTTCTGGCTACATCTGCATAAAAGCCCCAGCTCTGTGAAGTGTACGGCTTAAGTAGTCTCCATGACAGATACTCCAATCTCCGCTGTGGAGCTTTGCAGCTCCTTCAGGGTTATCTTTAGTCTCTTTGTTCCTCTGATTAAATGCCCTCCCTTGCCTGGTCCATGAGTTTTTGGTGGCGGCCTCTCTCCAACCCAGAGTTGTTGTGGTGCCCTCTTCTTTAATTTTTTTAATGCAGTTTAATGAACATCATGAGGGATCTTCAAATTTCGGATATTTTTAAATATAATTATTTAACTAATTATGTGACTTCTGAGAGTAATTGGTTGCATGAATCTTGTTAGGCTTCATAGCAACGGGGTGAATACATATGCACACACCACTTTCTAGATATTTATTTTGTATAATTTCTTTCTAAACAAGTTTTTTTATTCATTTCACTTCTAATTTGACTATTTTGTGTATGTCCATTACATAAAAATCAAATAAAAATCAATTTAAATTACAGGTTGTAATGGTACAAAATAGGAAAAAAAACCATGAGGGAATAATACTTTTGCAAGGCACTGTAGAGCACTACCCTGGGGGCCTGGTCAAAAGTAATGCACTGTCGAGGAATAGGGGAACATTTGGGAACCTAGGTTGCAAACTTGTACTGTATTGTCTCTGAGGTGGTGGAGGCTCTCAGCTTTGCTCATGAGATTCTCTGCAATGTTGAAGAAGATATAAGTTATCTAAAATA
>NW_025540446.1:0-5795 GCF_020615455.1 Coregonus clupeaformis | reverse complement strand
TGTTATCTAATTGTTTGTGGTCCATATTCTTTCCATTTAATATTAATGGTCTCAGTCAAATATTCAAAGTTTCTACATTTATAACCCAACCCTATCTGTACTTCTCACCACAACTTTGTCCCTCCTGTTTGGAAGCTCCTTGGTCTTCATGGTTCTTGCTTGGTGTGCCCCTTGTTAGTGGTGTTGCAGACTCTGGGGCCTTTCAGAACAGGTGTATATACAGTGAGGGAAAAAGTATTTGATCCCCTGCTGATTTTGTACGTTTGCCCACTGACAAAGACATGATCAGTCTATAATTTTAATGGTAGGTTTATTTGAACAGTGAGAGACACAGAATAACAACAAAAAAATCCAGAAAAATGCTGTCAAAAATGTTATAAATTGATTTGCATTTTAATGAGGGAAATAAGTATGAGGTATCAAGGCCTGAGGTCCACAGTCAGTTTCTTAACAAATTTTCCAAAAAATTGGAAGAAGCAATTTCATAAATTCATCAAGTGCAGCATCTGGAGGCTCCTTTATTAATCAACATCAGACCAACAAATATTTTTAACATCATCCACATAAAGTCACAGCTAAATATTTTTGTATGATCTCTTATACACTATTTTATGCCCAGCTTTTGGAACATTGGCTTTCCTGGAATATACCATCCTATATTGTGATCACTGCATCCAATGGGTACGGATACAGCTTCAGAACAAAGTAATACAGTATTAGTAACATTGTGATCTGGCCACACGTGGATGATATAGTTCCTGTAGTGTTTCTAAACACCCTGGTAGGTTGATGAATAACCTGGAACCATGATTACAGGCACTGGTTGCGTGAGAAGCTTCCTCTTGAGCGGACAGCTTGATGAAATCCAGTCTATATTCAGGTCACCCCAAGAAAATACGGACCTCTCTGTTAACATCACACAGTTTATCAAACATTGCACACATATTATCCAGATAATGAATGATAGCACTTTGGCCTATGGCAGCACCCCTTTAAAAGATTTCAATGAGGCAGGAAAACCTGCAACCACAACACTTCAACAACATTAGACAAGAAATCCTCTCCCCCAAGCTTTCCAGGAATATGGCTCTGAACATATACAGCAACACCTCCCCCATAGGCATTCCAGTCACTTCTGTAGATGTATATATCCCTAACTGCTGTAACCTCATCAAAATCAATTATCTAAGTGAGTCTCCAGAGATGGTTAATATATGTTATCTGATGTTGCCAAGTTATTGATTTCAAGAACCTTATTTCTAAGGATACACTATTTAATATGGGCTATTTCTAGCTCTTTCCTGATTAGCTTATCAGAGATAGACATATATACAGTGGGGGGAAAAAAGTATTTAGTCAGCCACCAATTGTGCAAGTTCTCCCACTCTAAAAAGATGAGAGGCCTGTAATTTTCATCATAGGTACCGTCAACTATGACAGACAAATTGAGGAATAAATTCCAGAAAATCACATTGTAGGATTTTTAATGAATTTATTAGCAAATTATAGTGGAAAATAAGTATTTGGTCACCTACAAACAAGCAAAATTTCTGGCTCTCACAGACCTGCAACTTCTTCTTTAAGAGGCTCCTCTGTCCTCCACTCGTTACCTGTATTAATGGCACCTGTTTGAACTTGTTATCAGTATAAAAGACACCTGTCCACAACCTCAAACAATACCAGGACTCCAAACTCCACTTGTGCCCAGAAGACCAAAGAGCTGTCAAAAGGACACCAGGAAACAAAATTTGTAAGACCTGCACCAGACTGGGGAAGACTGAATCAACAAATAGGTAGCCTTGGTTTGAAGAAATCAACTGTGGGAGCAATTATTAGGAAATGGAAGACATACAAGACCACTGGGATAATCTCCCTCGATCTGGGGCTCCACGCAAGATCTCTCACCCCGTGGGGTCAAAATGATCACAAGAACGGTGAGCAAAAATCCCAGAACCACATAGTGAATGACCTGCAGAGAGCTGGGACCAAAGTAACAAAGCCTACCATCAGTAACACACTACGCCGCCAGGGACTCAAATCCTGCAGTGCCAGATGTGTCCCACACCTGCTTAAGCCAGTACATGTCCAGGCCCGTCTGAAGTTTGCTAGAGTGCGCATTTGGATGATCCAGAAGGATTAGGAGAATGTCATATGGTCAGATAACTCAAAATAGAACTTTTTTGGTAAAAACTCAACTCGCATTCGTAGTTTGGAGGACAAAGAATGCTGAGTTGCATCCAAAGAACACCATACCTACTGTGCAAGGCTGGGGTGGAAAACATCATGCTTTGGGGCTGTTTTTTTTCTGCAAAGGGACCAGGACGACTGATCCATGTAAAGGAAAGAAAGAATGGGGCCCATGTATTGTGAGATTTTGAGTGAAAACCTCCTTCCATCAGCAAGGGCATTGGAAGATGAAACGTGGCTGGGTCTTTCAGCATGACAATGATCCCAAACACACCGCCCGGGCAACGAAGAGTGTGGCTTCGTAAGAAGCATTTCAAGGTCCTGGAGTGGCCTCAAGCCAGTCTCGGATCTCAACCCCCATAGAAAAGGGGTTGAAAGTCCGTGTTGCCCGCGACAGCCCCCAAAACATCACTGCTCTAGAGGAGATCTGCATGGAGGAATGGACCAAAATACCAGCAACAGTGTGTGAAAACCTTGTGAAGACTTACAGAAAAACGTTTGACCTGTGTCATTGCCAACAAAGGGTATATAACAAAGTATTGAGAAACTTTTTGTTATTGACCAAATACTTATTTTCCACCATAATTTGCAAATAAATTCATTAAAAATCCTACAATGTGATTTTTCTTGATTTTTTCTCATTTTGTCTGTCATAGTTGACGTGTACCTACGATGAAAATTACAGGCCTCTCTCATCTTTTAAGTGGGAGAACTTGTCACAATTGGTGGCTGACTAAATACTTTTTTCCCCACTGTATCATCATTACTTCTTAGTGCTTGCTAGGGCATTGTGAACTGCTGTAGTCCAATTGTCTAAGCAGTGCGCTCTGGCGCTCTGAGCCTCATGAGCCCAGTGCTGAGCGATTTAGTGACAAGCCTCATTAACTCAGCTAGGGAAACACAATCAATAGCCTACTACAGAGCCTTGCAAAAGTATTCATCCCCCTTGGCGTTATTCCTATTTTGTTGGATTACAACCTCTAATGAAATTGATTTTTTTATTTGGATTTCATGTAACTGGACATACACAAAATAGTCCAAATTGGTGAAGTGAAATGAAAAAAATAACATATGCATTCACCCCTACCTTTGATATGAAGCCCTAAATAAGATCTGGTGCAACCAAGTACCTTTAGAAGTCACATAATTAGTTAAAATAAAAAGTCCACCTGTGTGCAATCTAAGTGTCACATGATCTCGCTCACATGATCTCAGTATATATACACCTGTTCTGAAAGGACCCAGAGTCTGCAACACCATTAAGCAAGGGGCACCACCAAGCAAGTGGCACCGCATGAAGCAAGGAGCTCTCCAAACAAGTCAGGGACAAAGTTGTGGGAGAAGTACAGACCAGGTTGGGTTATAAAATCATATCCCAAACTTTGAACAGATCATACAGAGCACCATTAAATCCATTATTATTTAAAAATGGAAAGAATATGGCACCACAACAAACCTGGGCCAAGAGAGGGCCGCCCACAAAACTCACGGACCAGGCAAGGAGGGCATTAATCAGAGCGGCAACAAAGAGACCAAAGATAACCCTGAAGGAGCTGCAAAGCTCCATACAGGCGGAAGATGGAGTATCTGTCCATGGGACCACTTTGCCGTACACCCCACAGAGCTGGGCTTTACGGAAGAGTGGCCAGAAAAAAAGCCATTGCTTAAAGAAAAAAATGTTTGGTGTTCGCCAAAAGGCATGTGGGAGAGTCCCCAAACATATGGAAGAAGGTACTCTGGTCATATGAGACTAAAATTGAGCTTTTGGCCATCAAGGAAAACGCTATGTCTGGTGCAAACCCAACACCTCTCATCACCCTGAGAACACCATCCCAACGGTGAAGCATGGTGGTGGCAGCACTCAGATGTATAAACAGATGTTTGCCATCGGCAGGGACTGGGAAACTGGTCAGAGTTGAAGGAATGATGGATGGCGCTAAATACAGGGGAAATTCTTGAGGGAAACCTGTGTCAGTCTTCCAGAGATTTGAGACTGGGACGGAGGTTCACCTTCCAGCAGGACAATGACCTTAAGCATACTGCTAAAGCAACACTTGAGTGGTTTAACGGAAACATTTAAATGTCTTGGAATGGCCTAGTCAAAGCCCAGACATAAATCCAATTGAGAATCTGTGGTATGACTTAAAGATTGCCTGCACCCAGCGAACCCATCCAACGGGAAGGAGCTGGAGCAGTTTTGCCTTAAAGAATGGCCTCAAATCCCAGTGGCTAGATGTGCCAAGCTTATAGAGACATACCCCAAGAGACTTGCAGCTGTAATTGCTGCAAAAGGTGGCTTTACAAGTATTGACTTTGTTTCACACGAAGAAAATATTTTGCATCTTCAAGTGGTAGGCATGTTGTTATAATCAAAATGATACAAACCCCAAAAATATATATTTTAATTCCAGGATGTAAGGCAACAAAATAGGAAAAATGCTAAGGGGGTGAATACTTTTGTAAGACACTGTATAGGTTTTTCATACCTTTTCATTGTGTGGATAATGGATAGGCTAACGGATAGCCTACAGAATGCATTGGATATAATCCAATAACAAGGGCCTATTGCAACCATCGATGGCACTAAGTTATCGCCAGTTGATGTCTAGTTAAACCATCGATATGTGCTAAAATTCACCCACACAGCTGATCTCAATTGCAACCATTACTGGGCACCTCATTACGCTCCCCAACGGATGATGTCAGTATTTACCTGGTCCTGCTTGTGCTTGCAACACGAGGCTCCCAGTATCTGCCAGCTGTCGGCTAAAATCCCCATGCTAAGACATTGTTATATAACCAACGTTTTTTACAAAAAAAATAATAATCCAGTAGAGTTGGAAATGGAATTAAAAAAGTTATTTTTATGTTTATAATGTCATCATGCACAGTCTTTGTATCCATAAATAAATTAATTTGACCATAGCAACATCTCCGGTGGGAAATTTTTTTCATTTTTAAATATTCACATAAAATCCTAGCAAATTGGATGAAACCTAGCTACTGTGTGATTAAAAAAATAAATAAAATTATTCCTCAATGTTGCTGTTAAACCATAACTTGAAATCACAGTAGGTTGGTAGCACCTTCATTGGGAGGCGGGCTCCTGTTAATGGCTGGAGTGGGATTAGTGGAATGCCTGGTTTCCATGGTTTCCAGGTGTTTGATGCCATTCCATTTATTCCGTTCCAACATTATTATGGCCATCCTCACTCTCAGCACCCCCACTGCTTGGGAAATCCTCAATGTGTAGGGGTGAGTCATTTCCCCGTCTGATCATCCCCTAAATCACTCAATGTGAGTGGTGTCATTCTCCCCCCGTCTGAAGCGTCATCCCCTAAATCCTCAATGTGAGGGTTGATCATTCTCCCCGTCTGAGAGCGTCATCCCTAAATCCTCAATGTGAGGGTTGAGTCATTTCTCCCCCGTCTGGGCAGTCATCCCCTACTCCCATTTGCTGAATACATCATCCCTCTTTGTGTTTATACATCTGTTCCCAGATCCCAACCATAGAGATAGATAGACAGCTCATCATTTGCTTCATCTGTGCTATTGTTTGTAAATACCTTTTGCCTGCCAGAAGGCCTCTATCATTCTCTATATCCACC
>NW_025540445.1:0-5829 GCF_020615455.1 Coregonus clupeaformis | reverse complement strand
GCAGGACCAGCAGTGTCATCAACGCGAGATCGGATGTCATCAACCTTCTTTTCAAAATGGTTGATGAAGTCATCCACAGAGGGGGGGGAGGGGGGGGGGATTCAGCAGGGAGGAGAATGTGGCAAAAAGAGCTTCCTAGGGTTAGAGGCAGATGTTTGGAATTTAGAGTGGTAGAAAGTCTGCACTTGTAGAAACAGATGAAGAAAATTAGAGGGAGGGGTATGAAAGATGCCAGGTCACACAGGAGTCTGATTTTCTTCCATTTCCATGGCTGCCCGGAGCTCTGTTCTGGCCAGGCTACTTATTAAGTCATCAAGCCCACTGGAGCTGGAGGAGGGACCCCGGGAGGATAAGGAGACATAGAGTTCATTGGATGCAGAAAGGGGAGGAGGGTTGAGGAGAGGCAGAATCAGGAGATTGGAGGAAGGTTGAGCAGAGGGAAGAGATGATAGGATGGAGGAGGAGGGTAGCGGGAGAAGAGCGAAAGGATTGCGATGGCGCATTACCATCTAGGGCGAGGTGGGTAGTGATGGATAGGAGAGGAGAAAAGGATGCAAAGTAGTGGTGAGGAACTTGGAGGAGTTGCAGTGAGATTAGTAGAACAACAGCATCTAGTAAAGATGAGGTCAAAGCCATTGCCTGCCTTATGAGTAGGGAGTACGGTGAGAGGGTGAGGTCAAAGAGGAGAGGATGGAAAAAGAAGGAGGCAGAGAGAAATGAGTCCAAATGTAGACGTAGGGAGAGTTTAAATCCCCCAGAACTGTGAGGGTTAGACCATCCTCAGAAAAACTTATCAAGGCGTCAAAAGCTCGTGGATGATCTCTCCAAGAGATCCTGGAGGCGAATGAGATGAAACAAGGAGATATTAAGCCAAATGGGCTAGTACTGTGACAGCATGGAATTCAAATGAGGAGATAGACAGATGGGTCAGGGGAAAAATTTAGAATGTCCACTTAGGAGGAATAGATTTACCACCGCTACCAGATGCTCTCGGGTATTCTTGAAACACTGTCAAGAGAGAGCAGCAGGAGTAGCAATGTTTTCAGTGGTAATCTATGTTTCCGTCAGCGCCTGATTCGAGGACTGGAGAGGTAGCATAGGCTGAGATAACTCTGCCTTGTTGGCAGCAAACCGGCAGTTCCAGAAGCTGCCTGAGACCTGAAAACTCCACGTGGGTGTGCGTGCAGGACCACCGTTAGCAGCAGCCACGCGGTGTGAGGCGTTTGTGTAGCCTGTGCGGAGAGGAGAGAACAGGGATAGAAACGTGGCATAGTTGACAGGCTGCAGCAGATGGCTACAATAATGCAGAGGAGATCTGAATGAAATTAACTAAACATCTCAGGAAAGGAGAGAAGCGGGGCCTCCTCACCACAACTCCCGATATAACTCTCAACTTCCACCTCAGAAACTATAATTATTGTAAACTACACGCGGTTCAATGTTTTCTAGGAATAACTAACTTAGTTTATTCAGCTAGCTAACTAGGTGCAGTATTATTCCGTGGCGTCGGGCACCTCGTCATAACCATACAGCCAGCTATCATGCGGTCTCCATATTACGGTTTAGCGCAATGCCGGCGACCAACGAGCACCAGTTCAACACGCGCGATCGTTCGTGTCCCAGTGTCTACGTTATTAGGTTAGTCCCACACTTGAAGCGAGGTCAAGTGCGTCAACTTATTCAGCCAGTTAGTTAGAATAGTTAGGAAACTAGCTAGCCATTGCTTTAAGACAAAGAAAGAACCCCTCAGCTATACCCGAACATGCAGAGAGAAGGCCAAACTAACGTTAACTAGTCACCACATGTCCCGAATTCCATGAGCGACTCGGGCTATCAATATGTAAAAAACAAAACACAAGTGTAGGTTATGACTTACCCCCTAGCAGCTACTGTTATTTAGCCAAGTGCAAAAACTAGCCACTGAATTGACTCAGCCAGTTCGCGTGTTAAACTCGTCGTTCAGCCTTGTTTACTAGTAGCTATCCAGGTAACCTTATTAAGCTAACGCAGCTAAATTTCAAGTGGCCACTTGCCACCGCCGCGTTAACGGTTCAGACAATGAGGTTAGAAAACTTAGTTATTATTATTATTATTATATATTATTAAAACAGCTGAATGGTAGGCAATTATTGTATGTGGTGGCCAGGCAGCCAGCTGGCGTATTTCTAAGCACTCTCAAGTGCGTGAAACAACTTCTGCCGTTGCTATGTACTAAAGCCAGCCTAGTCCAGGTGAATGCGTTAGCTAGCTAGCTAACCGATACTACACCAGCACACAATATTCCCTACAATTTTTACATACAACAACCCACATCCAATGCCTAACTACCTCTGTATATTTTATACTAAATAACCCATACAATAACTTACCCGATGCCAAGCTTGCAGCGGCACAGATTCAAAATTTTCATCTATGCAGAATACGCCAGGACTTGCGCTGACATGGCCAAAAACCGGAAGCAAAGTAGTGAAATCGTATTTTTTTGGTTGCTGTTTCCATGGGTAGTTTTCACAGAAACCTAACAAATTACCAATGCTAAATATATGAAGCAGAAATGGATATCAATTCAAGGATGGAGAACAAGACATGTATAGCTAGCTTAGGTTTCACCCTTGCACATTTTGAAGTAGTTTGTGCTAGTCTTAGCTGGTGTTTATTATTTTCATTCCTTCTGGAATCAACTCCAGCATTTAAAAAAATGGATATATGAATTGAATGCAGTGGACATACACCAGCTCAACTTTAGACACTCTCAAACATATAAAATTGTATGAAAAGTTTGTTTCAAGGAGTGAATTATCCCTTACTGAGTTGATATAATTCATGGGCATGAGCGTTTTCAGAGATGGTATTAGTCACCTGCTTAGCCAACCATAAACCTGATTGGAGGAGTTCTGACAAACTGTCTTGTGCCGCCTAGTGGCTTAAGAAAAATCAAGAGGCAGAGGTGTTATCGAGCTGCAGGCTTTGTCCACCTACTCAACAACACACATATACACACGCACACACACATGCACGCACGCACACCACGCATGCACGCCCATTCACATACACACAAGCTCTGCCCATTATAGTCTGCATTCACATGAGAGAGAAAGAGAAAGTAAACAATAACACTTCACCATGTAGCATTCTCACTCCCTTATCTCACTATTTTTTTCTTCCTGTAAACAATATTTAACTATTTTCTCCAGGAAGGCACTTGCTTTTCAGACGCAGTTAATGGCGTCTCTCTGGGAAAATACATACACTCGTCTCCTTTTGATGTTTAATTCATAGAAATGATTCAGGTGAAAATGTTTGTGTGTGTGTGTTTTGGTTGTTTTGTCAGTTGAAGTGTTAACACCCAGTGCTCAATCCTCAAAACATCAATTCACAGGAGGTAGGGAGAAACTAATGTGGCAAGGAAGAGTACAGTAGACAGTCTGTCCTTGCAATCCAAAAGAATGTCCTTATCTAGAGGTTCAGCAATCAATATGTACCACTCAACAAATACTGCTGACACAGAGAATGTATTTGGGATTGTTATGTAACAAAGAAGGCCACTTTAAGTCTGACTGAAAAACACAAAAGTTAAGTTATCTGACTTTGTGGTATTGATAGCGAGGAGACTGGTTGAGTTACCTCACGCCAGGTGCATCCTGTAGAAATCAGGAGAAGATTAATGTACTGTAGAGAGTTCTTCTGCATGACATGTTAGCATATCAGTAATAAGCCACTGGGAAAGAGGTAAACATACCAGATGAATGCTAATGGGAAGTGAGTGTGTGTGTGTGTGTGTGTGTGTGTGTGTGTGTGTGTGTGTGTGTGTGTGTGTGTGTGTGTGTGTGTGTGTGTGTGTGTGTGTGTGTGTGTGTGTGTGTGTGTGTGTGTGTGTGTGTGTGTGTGTGTGTGTGTGTGTGTGTGGGTGCGTCCTCCCCTCAGCAGCCTCCTGTAACCCCACACCACGCGCACTCTGGCAACCTATGACTCTGATTCTTGCCATGGGTGTGTTCCCCAGTCACAGTACTAGTTGTAGCCCAGCCCCCAGCTCTCGGCTCTGAGTGCAGGTAGTGAGGGGAGTGAGAGGTGTGAGGGGCAAAAGAAACACCTTGCTACCCCCACACCATCAACGCCGGGAATTTTACATGACAGAAGGCCTATACTTCCCTCTCTCCCATAGCTGCTTATTCATTTTAAGGTAGTGTGTCGAGATACTGTGTGTGCTCGAGGGCATGGCACATTCAGAATGTGTCCATTTACAATTTCAAACTCAAAAACTGTATACAAACTGCTCACTCTTAGAAAAAAAAGAGTGCTATCTAGAACCCTAAAAGCGGTTATTCGGCTGTCCACATAAACCCTTTAAGAACCCTTTTTGGTTCCAGGTTGGCTCCTTTTGAGTTCAATGTAGAACCCTTTCCACAGAGAACCAAAAACAGTTCTACATAGTATGGTAGAATGAAACACCTACAGTGGGAAGAACAATATTAGATACACTGTCGATTTATTTCCTACTTACACCCGCATGTAAGAGGTCTGTAATTTTTTATTATAGGTACACTTCAATAGCTGTGAGAATAGGAATCTAAAACAAAAATCCAAAAATCACATTGTATGATTTTTAATAATTTGTTTGCATTTTATTGCACATGACATAAGTATTTGATCACCTACCAACCAGTAAGAAATTCGCTCTCACAACCTGTTAGTTTCTTTGGCCCTCCTGTTCTCCACTCATTACTTGTATGCTACCTGTTTAACTCTCGTCTTATACCCTGTCCACACTCAATCAAACAGACTCCAACCTCTCCACAATGGCCACAAACCAGAGAGCTGTGTAAGGACATCAGGATAAATACCTGCACCAAGGCTGGGATGGGCTACAGGACAATAGGCAAGCAGCTTGGTGAGAAGGCAACAACTGTTGGCGCAATTATTTGAAAATTGGAAGAAGTTCCAATACACAGTCAATCGCCTCGGTCCACAGGGCTCCATAAGATCTCACCTCGTGGGGCATCAATGATCATGAGGAAGGTGAGGAATCAGCCCAAACTACGGCAGGACCTGTCAGCCCTGAGAAGAGAGCCGGACCACAGTCTCGAAAACCATTAGCCAACCACACTCCTGCCGTCATGGATTAAAATCTTGCAGCCTGCAGATCCCCCTGCTCAGAAGCAAGCGCATGTCCAGCCGTCTGAAGTTTTGCCAATGACCATTTGGATGATCCAGAGGAGGAATGGGGAGAGAAGGTCATGTGGTCTGATGAGACAAAAATAGAGCTTTTGGTCTAAACTCCACTACGCCGTGTTTGGAGGAAGAAGAAGGATGATTACAACCCCAGAACACCATCCCAACCGTGAAGCATGGAGGTGCAAACATCATTCTTTGGGGATGCTTTTCTGCAAAGGGGACAGGATACTGCACCGTAGAGGGGAGTATGATGCCCACAACCTCCTTCCCTCAGTAGCGCATTGAAAATGGGGTCATGGCTGGGTCTTCCAGCATGACAGCGACCGAAACACACAGCCAGGGCACTAAGTGGCTCCGTAAGAAGCATCTCAAGGTCCTGGTGTGGCCTAGCCAGTCTCCAGACCTGAACACAATAGAAAATCTTTGGAGGAAAGCTGAAAGTCCTATTGCCCAGCGACAGCCCCCGAAACCTGAAGGATCTGGAGAGGTCTGTGTATGGAGGAGTGGGCAAAAATCCCTTCTTTGCAGTGTGTGCAAGCCTGGTCAACCTACAGGAAACCCATGTAGTCTCTGTAATTGCAAAAAAAAGGTTTCTGTACCAAATATTAAGTTCTGCCTTTTCTGATTATCAAATACTTATATCATGCAATAAAATCA
>NW_025540444.1:0-5832 GCF_020615455.1 Coregonus clupeaformis | reverse complement strand
TGTTACCATTATCTTTTTTATTTGTGTTCCTACTAATCTATTGTATGTTTCCTGATTGTGTCGTTGGTTCCTGCTGATTGACCAATCATAGTCATTCCTTTAAATGCCCACTGTTATTCGTTTGTTCAATCACACATCCCCATTTTATAAAAACTAGACTTGTGTTTGTTGAGAAAGAGAGACTTTTTGCCATATGTGAGTATGAACTCGGTGGTGTCCATAGTGTGTTGTGTACTACGCTAGTTGCTATTACTGTTTAGTAGCTTTGTGTGTTTTTGGGAAAGGGGTTCTCTATATGGCTACATTACCCTAAAATTTTACACTCAGTTAGAACACCCCCACTGTATTTTTGTATAGTAACCCAGTAGCCTATAGCGGTTCTTTAGGCAGCTAATCGTTTGGTTTTACTTTGTTTCATTTCTTGGGTCCCTCTTTTCCCCCCTTCCGATGTGTTCGTAAATAACTTTGTGTTTGTTTGTAGTTCCATTAGTTGTGTCTTATTTGTTCTCACTATTCCATGCCACACTTATAATTTACATGAATTTATGTTACGGGTCTCATGTCCATCCACACCTAGATGTTTAGAGCCACGAGTTTGTAACATAAAGTGAGGGCTCAAATCCGGGTATCCTATCTATCCCATACTTCCTCATGTAAATTAGTTAGTGTCTGGTTCAGTGTTGAGCTTAGCAGCTGTAACTACCTGTTTTTTTGGTAATTTTCCCGTATCGCTCGTGTTGCTAATTAGGATGGCTACTTTTTGAGGTTGAACATTTTTATCGTGGGAGGTTTTTATAATTGCAGTGAGTGAATCTACATTGGCTACCCTTTTCTGTACCCATACGGTTTAGTGAAAGCAGAAGTTGGTAGTGTTAGCGATATTGTTAAACGGCGAGTGCTTGATTACCCCCCTGAGTCTCTTCTTGGGATGTGGTTGCTGTTCCTTAAGCCCATCAGTTGTCGCGGCGTTAAGGCTCCAGCCACATTGCCCCGTTATACCCCTCTCCCCACTGACTGACGAGTGATGCCAGGATGATGTCCCGCTCGACACGGTCGGCGGCGCGGCTCACAGGCAAAACAGGTAATTTATTCAGAGGCAACTATAGCTGGGGGGCAAACGGAGACGCAATAAAGATGAACTGAGCCGTAGCTTGATCAAAACTGGAGACCGTAAATAACTTGAGATGCGTAAAATATCAAAGGGGTTGAGTCTCTGCTCATACTATCTTAGTACCCAGCCTCTCCAGCCGGTGTCGTCTGCTACATTTGATATTAGTAGACCAGATCACCTTGGTACCTGTGTTCAGGAGTCAGAGGGTTGATTCCTATTCCGGTGTGTTTAGCGTATAGCTTGATCCAACACTTCAAAATGCACGTTTCTATTACTTCAGTTAACTAACAGAGTAAAAGCCCAAGAGGTTCTGGCACCTACCTCTTGAAGACAGTTTGAATTATGAGGTGGTCAAAGCTACTGTTCTTCGGTGCCTATGAAGAGGCTTGTTCCTAAGGGCATATCGAGCAGAGATTTAGGTCTCATAAAAAGTCTCCTACTCAGACTTATGTGGAGTTTGCTAGAGACATTGGAAATCTGTTTTACAAATGGCACAGTGCTATAAGGTAACTGATTTTACCTCTCTCGGATTAATCTTGTTAAGTTTATTACCGGGCCATTGTATTTATCTAATATCCTCTTGATTGGCAGGGTTTGTGTTGCTAGCGATGACTTTCCGTACGAGAGCCGGGCTGCGGAGTTGCTAACTTCTAATCTTAGTCACCAACATACATCCATCACGCCCAACCGATGTGCGTCACTGTTTCTATTGTCATAAGGTGGACATATAGTTATTGATTTGCTTTCTGCTAAAAGCGCCAAAGGATCCTCATCACGCCAGGCCTCAACGGTGTTGGGCTATTAATACCTCGAGTTGCTTAGGAGCTAATCAAACCCAGAAGCCTCATAGTGAATGTGGTTTGAAAGTCCCTGTCCCCACAGATCTCAGTTATAACCGTTCATTGAGGTTTGTTTCTATATCCAGATGATGAGCGTCTTCAGCGTCCAGTTAGAATCCTCAAGAGATACTGGTGCGCGCGATGATCGTTCATACTAGCTGATGTGTTCTAATCCATAATACATATTGTTTGTGTGTTAGTACAGTTTGAATGGGTTTCTCCCAGTGTATTCACTTTGTGACATTACAGCTCTGAGTTAGTCAGTGGATTGTTCAGAGTGGGCTACTCCTTGTTACTTGTTAAAGATTAATACATTTATAATGGGCACATATTGCCGGAGGAAAGGTAATACCCATATTGGAGGTATTGGATAAAAGTGACCAGTCTCTCTCCGAGGGAGCTGTTATCAATGTGTTCCTTGTGCTGTCTCCGTGCTCAGAAAGCTTCGACAAGTGGGTTTAAGTGTCAATTTTCAACAATTCTATTCAGGAGTGTACCCAAGGGGATAGTTCGAGTGCTACCTCTGTAAGCTGGTACAGTCTACCAACTTGCCCAGAGAAAGGAAGAAGGATGTGGAACTTTTGCTAAAGCATCAGTTACCAGTTACTCGTGAGCATCTGATCAGCTAACCAACAGGTTACATTAGCCTGGCTAAATGTTTTTCTAGTGTTGTCTCAAAGACGCTAAGCTAAAAAAAAAACATGGCATTACTTCATTGATGGTAATCTCCTCAATTAATGACATCCCATGTTAGCTGGCGGAGATTGGAATGCTGTTTACCAATGGTAATTCTACAGCCTTTCACAAAATGTTTTATCCCTCGTCATCACCAGTGGTCCGGACATCTTGAGTCACCAAACTTATGATCGTGTTTTGCACATTTCTTTTGGCCTGGTTTAAAACAGATGTCTCAGTTCTGTCGGACTTGCCCCCTGTGTCAAAGTAGTTGGGAACCAAGGTTATTTCCCCCCTCTTTGTCCCTCCGGCCATAGGTAACCATTCAACCTGCTGATGGTTGATTGTGTTGACCTAAAACAATCTTAACCAGTTTATGTTGACAATTATGTGTGTGGCCACCATACCCACCATTCCTCTACGAAAAGGATTACTGCTCCCGGTGGTGAGTAAAGCGTTGATCAAATTCTTCTCATTTTAGTTACCTGGTGAATACAAACTGATCAAAATTGCAATTTCCTTTCTAAACTTTTCAAACAAGTGTTAAAATCCTTGTCAGTTACACCCGTGTGTGTCAAGCGCATATCACCCAGAGTCTCAGGGTGCGCTTGCAGGCGTTGGCATCAACCACTGAAGTCTATGCTCCTAAATATTGTTTGGAATCTGAGAAAGATTGGGATGAGGAGTTCCTCTATATTGTTTGCTGTCCGTGAGACAGTACAGGAATCCCTAGGTTCCTCTAACTGGTGTTTGACACACCATGAGAGGACCTATGAAAGTCCTTAAGGATCGTTTTTTCACAGTTGTGTTGAAAGAGAAAGAAATGTGTTGACTCACGTTATCTTCCGTTGACGCCTACATACTCTGTTCTGTAGGCCTTTTCCTCACAGAAAGCGGATGAAAACCTATACCCGGTGTTTCTCTTCCTGCAGCCAGGTACCAGTTCTTGTGTTGTTACCTGTGCCAGGGGCGTCATTGTCCACACGTTTCTCTGGTCCTTATGTCATTGAAAAAAACTAACTGAAACTACTATTGATACAAAAACATCCAATCTCGTTGTGCCACGTTAACATGTTGAAGACATACCACAACACCACTTACTCCCAGTAGACAGTCCAAAAACTGTGTCTTTCTGTTGCTGTTTTTTAGTCGGAGAGTCATGTTTAATGATGTGTCGGATTTTCAGGTTGCCCTCAGCAGCAGTATAGCTAGATTGCCCAATTCAGGTGCTACTGTCTCTCCCGTCAAGCCTGATTCATTTAACGGACAGACAGTCAATATATTGTGAGACTATTACCTTTCTCATGTCTTTTCAATGATGTTCCTATACATGTACAAATGTGTTAGAACATGACATTAATGTTAAAACCATTCACTATCAACAACATCTTATCGTGTCACGTAATTGGAATATGGTATCTTATTTACTAAATAACACCTGGCTATGATTCAATTTAGGTTCTCCGTGCATTCTGGTTCCTAAACCTGATGACTAGATTATTCGGACTATCGGAAAATCAATACTAATCACAGTGCCCGTCTCGTTCCGATTACCCAGACTTTGATGACTGTATTGATACTGTTAGTGCTGCTACCTATTAACCCAAATTAATCTTCTAAAGGTTACTGGCAGGTGCCTTCACCCTACGTGCCTCCAACATCTCTGCATTTTCCCCATTAATCACTTCCTACAATATGCTGTCATGCATTTGATCCCCCCTTCCCCTGGTTAACACAGTATTGGCTGGAGTTCCTAATTGTAGTGCTTACCTTGATGAGCCAGTTCATTTATTCAGCCTGAGTGGTCTGATCATGTTTAACACTCTAAGGTAGTGTGTGACGTCTGCAACCCTTCTCTCAACCCCATTAGCAGGGTGCGAGTTTGGCTACTGTTACTTATCTTGGTAACCCGATTACGGCCGTGTCAATCCCCTGTAGATGCCAAGGTCTCTCTCACAGCATTTCCACTCACCTACCACCCGAGAATTTTTTTAGGGATGATTGCGTGAATTTCTAAAAATTTCTCTGCGTAGTTGCTCCTTCAGTTTGCTCATCCGAAAAATTTGTATGGTCTGATTGTTTACTGCTTTCAACACTGCTAAAGCACTCTTGTGTAGTACTCCTGTTCTTCTCATTCTTTACTGAGTAATCAAGTGCCAGAGGTGCTGGTCTGTTCTCTGCAGCAAACCAGAGTGAGTACCATCCTGTCTGTTATTTTACACGGAAATTTAACAAATTCAACAAACTATTCCACCATTAACAAGAAGCTCTAGCTTTGTTGTTAGCTCTGCAGTACTTTGAAGTTTATGTTGGTTCCAGTGCATTACCAGTGGTAATTTGTTCTCCCGATTACATCCAACCCTTATGGTTGCTTAAATTAAAATAATTTATCCCTACAAAAAGGGGTTAATAATGTGTTGCATGCTTTGTCTCGTGTGTAATGATCTAGGTTTTTTTTTTATCGATAGGATGATTTGTGAATTTGGGTGTTGTGATATACGTGTTACTCAACCATTTTGGTTTGCTCTTTGCAGGGTAAGGAGTGTTTACGGATCATATCCTGTGTTTTTGTGTGTTCCTACTCTTTCTGCCCTATTCAGTTGTCCTGTATGTTTCCTGATTGGTGATCGTTGAGGTGTCTGCTGATTGGACCAATCAGTAAACATTCCTTATTAATTGCACCACCTGTTATTCGTTTTGTTCAATCACACATCCCATTTTATAAAACTAACTTGTGTTTTGTTAAAGACTTTTTGCCATATTTATGACACGGGTAAGTGTCCTGTGTGTTGTGTGCCTCGCTAGTTGCTGATTACCCTGTTTAGTAGCTTTGTGTGTTTTTTGGGAAAGGGGAGTTTAAGCTAGATGCCCTTGAGCGTACATTACCCGTGGACAAATCTGTCTATAAACACCAGTTAAGACCTGAGCACCACCCCTGTATTTTTGTATGTAGCAGTAGCCTAGTTCTTTAGGCAGGCTAGATCAGTTTGGGTTTTTACACTTTGTTTCATTTTTTGAGTCCTCTCAGCCCTTTTCCCCAAACCCTTACCGTATTTTCATAAACAAACACTTCGTGTTTACGGTAATTCATGTAGTTGTGTCTTATTTTTTCTCACTATTCCATTCACACTTATAATTTACATGAATTTATGTTCTGGGTCTCATGTCCCATCCACCCTAGATGTTTTGACCCACGGGTTCGTAACA
>NW_025540443.1:0-5848 GCF_020615455.1 Coregonus clupeaformis | reverse complement strand
TGTTGGCTAGCATCCGGATCCGCTTTACCATTCCAGGTAGAGGTAGGCGCGTCCGACGGTGGGCGTCCTCTCACAACGGTCTGCATCACCACTAAGCTCCGCCCCTGTGCTTTTCATTCTAAGAAGCTCAGAGTCCGGAGAGCGGAATTATGTGATGTAGGGGACAGGGAGCTGTTAGCCGTGGTACAGGCCCCTAAAGGTGTGAGAGGCATTGGCTTGAGGCTCAACACCCTTTCCTCATTTGAGCGGACCACCGTAACCTGGTGTACATCAAGACAGCTAGGAGACTGAATCTTCGCCAGGCCCGCTGGACTATGTTTCTAGCGGTTTGTGTTTAAAATCACTTACATCCCTGGGTCCCAGAGCAGGAAGGCAGATGCCCTGTCTCGGCCCGGTATGACACGGAGGGGAGGTCCGTTAGCCCACTCCCATACTACCAAAGTCTTGTCTGGTGGCACCGGTGGTATATGGAGAGTCGTCTGACAGATCGAGCGGGCGTTACGCACCGACCCAAGTCCTCCACAGTGTCCAGTGGGTCGGACGTGCGTTCGGCTCCTTTGTGATCGCTCATTTATTGGGCTCATGCGTCCCACCCTCCTCCTGGACATCCAGGTATCGGCGGACAGTGCACTGCCTTAGCACTAGAGTACTGGTGGCGTTGTCAGGGATGTGAGGGTTTATGTCTCCTCCTGTTCGGTGTATTGCACAGTGTAAATGGCCATTTGCCCAGGGAGTAGCTACAACCCCTGCCCGTTCCTAATAGCCTGGTCCCCTCTCGGTGGACTTTGGCCTGAACCTTCCCCCTCCGGAATACTACCATCCTGAGTGGGTGTGGATCGGTTTCTCAAACCCTGTCGTCTCCTTCCCATGCCGGGTCTCCCTACTGCCCTACAGACCGCTGAGGCTCTGTTTACCCATGTCTTCCGGCGTCGGGTACCCGAGGATGTAGTGTCTGATCGAGGCCCCAGTTCACCTCAGAGTGTGGAGAGCCTTTATGGCAGTTTGGGGTTTGGTGAGCCTTACCTCGGGTTACCACCGGAGAAGTAATGGGCAGGTTGACGTGTCAACCAGGATGTGAGTAGGTTTCTGAGGTCTGTTGCCAGGGCCCCGGAGGAGTGGGCGAGATTCGTTCCGTGGTAACTCTCTCCGCCACTCCTCCACCCAACTAACCCCTTTCCAGTGTGTGTATTAGGGTACCAGCCGGTTCTAGCACTTGTACGAGAGCCAGATCGACTAATGGATGAGTGGGTGGCGCTCGGAGGAACATGGGCGCTGCCCGTTCATCTCTGGCGGAGCCATCCGTCGGCATAAGGCAGCGCCGATCTCCACCGCAGTGAGGGGCCTGTATACGCACCTGGAGATCCAGTCTGGCTCTCGACCAGAAACCTGCCCCTCCGCCTGCCCTGCTGAAGCTGGTGCGGCGGTTTGTCGAGGCCATTTAAAGTCCTGAGGAGGTTGAGCCGAGGTGTGTTACAGGTTAAACTGCCTATTGATTACGAATATTAACCCTGCAGTTCCATGTGGCCTATCCTCAGGCCGGTGTTCAACTGGTCCACTCCCGGGACTATGAGATGACTCCTCCGCCCCCGTTGGACATCGAGGGGCTCCGGCGTACACTGTGAGGTCATCCTTGATTGAGGCGCCGGATGGGGGTCTCAATATCTCGTGGAGTGGGAGAAGCGGCCCGGAGGAGGCGTGCTGGGTGCCGAGGGGGGACATGTGCGAGCCTGTGTCCTGCTGACCGGGGTTCATGGTCATCCTCGCCTTCGCGTCGTCCTGTCGTCCCGGCCTGGCCCTTACCGGCTGAAACCCGTAATACTATCCGCAGTTTCGAGGCTGCTCCTCATCCTTGTTGAACACTTCGCGGTCACCCGGATACTAGCTACCACCGTTCGATGTTTGTTTGGTTTTGTCTGTTTGTACACCTGTCCCTTGTTAGTCATTGGTTTGGTTTCCTATTTAGTTATCGTGTGTTGGGTCAGGTGTTATGTGTGTTTAGTTATTGTCTAGCTGTTGCTCTCGTTATTACTCTCGTGTTTTGTTGTTTTCGAGAGAGTCAGCACTGTGTGCGCTATTTGTCCTTTTTACGCACGTTGTATTTTGTCGTGTGTTATTGCCTCGGTTGGGTTGGCTGTTCGCCTGTTGGTGCTACTTCATTTACTAAAGTCTGTTCACGAACGCCCGTGTTTCCCTGCGCTTGATTTCCACCATCCACACTCAGCTACTGACAACGTATAGGTGGTCCCGAGAGGATCAACCCACTACGCGTTACAAGCGCCATGCTCTACCAATTGAGCTAGAGAGGACCACGAATAATTCTATTTTACCACAGTGTCATCACTACTGTTTTGTCAGATCAGACTTGCAGTTTTAAAACTTTAGACAGGGCCTGCATGTGGTAAAACTGGACACACTGCAGAAGTAAACCTAAAACCTGGACATACAGTACTGTAGACTGGGGGTAAATGTGTCTGTAATCTCTGCTGGTTTCTGTGTTTGTTTGAGGTCAGATCAATACAGTGCCCTGTGTGTGAAGTGTTGCTCTCTTTCTCCGTTCCATCATGCATCTCTCTCAGCAGCCCGCTCCCACTCATCAGCCTCACATTAATGCTCATCAGGACTGGGAGGGTGGACAAATCTCTCTCTCTCTCACTCTCTCTCTCTCTCCCCCTCCCTCCTCTGCAACTGATCTCTGTTTATACCTGACCTCTTCACCAGGCGACTGAGGCTGAGGTTAATGATAGTGTGGAGATAGCAGGTGTGTTGCATTAATCAACTTCTGCAGCAAGCAAACAATTATGCCTCACGCTGCCTTCGTGAATCACCCTATCCACCACCACGGATGCTGCTGTTAGCCGCTGTGGAAATCACAACACACACACAAACACACACACACACTCCCGATTACACTCTGGGGTGTTTCTGTCAGATGTGTGCAATTTGAGAACAAATGTGGGGAAAAATGAAACATTGTCTTCTCACCTGTAAATATTAACGTGTTTGAAAGCGGAATATGGAAAAATTGTCAACCATAATAATCAGACTGTTGTTTTTTATGCTTTTCCTCTCCTGATATTGACCTAACCGGTGGTAGTGCTGGACTAGATGTGTATGTCCTGTATGAGACAGTAGTGCAGTGGTGTGTGTGTGTGTGTGTGTGTGTGTGTGTGTGTGTGTGTGTGTGTGTGTGTGTGTATGTGTGTGTGTGTGGGTGTGTGTGTGTGTGTGTGTGTGTGTGTGGGTGTGTGTGTGTGTGTGTGTGTGAGGGAGAGTTCTTTTCCTCCCCTGCTTCCTATTTTCCACATTATAATATGCAAACCATCCCTCGTCTCCCACCACCTCCCACACTGGTGGCTCCTCTCTGACTTTGTGAAATCCAGTACAGGCAGCGCTCTCCCTCAAAACCAATGAGGAAAATTCAGCTTGATTTGACTCCTGCTGATCCAGAGAGGATGTGTGCATGAGTGAGGAGTCAGGAGTGTGTGTGTGCGTCTGTTTTTGTGTGCGTGTGTGTGTGTGAGAGAGAGAGAGAGAGAGAGAGAGAGAGGGAACAGAGCAATACTCAATCATGAGGCATCAAAACCACCCGAACTGAATAATATTAAGTATTATAGATGGAATGGAAAGTAGTGTTAAAACCTACCAAAAAACAATTAGGAAACAACAAATTCAATCCATTCTAGACAACTTCCCTGACAAAACGTTCCACTGTAATAGTGAAGGTGTAAACTTGGCAGTAAAAACCTAAACGTATATCTACCTCTCACCTATCAAATCTAAAAATCTCTAACAGAAAACCAAAGAAAAGTAATAACAGTGATAAATGGTTTGATGAAGAATGCAAAACCTAAGAAAAAATTAACCTATCCAAAACATAGAACAGAAACTGAGCCTACGCCTTCACTATGAGTGAATCACTAAAACAATACAGAAATACACTACGGAAAAAGAAGGAACAGCATGTCAGAAATCAGCTCAATGTAATTGAAATCCATAGACTCCTAACCACTTCTGGGAAAATTGAAAACTTTAAACATAAACAACAACACGAAGAGCTATCTATCAAAACGGAGGTGTATGGTGCAACCACTTCTCCAATCTTTTTGGCCCTATAACAGAAACAAACAGCAAAAAAATTATATATGATCAGAATGCAAATCTTAGAATCAACTATTAAAACTACCAAACCCTTAGTTCTCAATTACATTAATAGTTCACAGATAAAATCACAAACCCTCAACCCAAAAAGTCCTGTGGTGTTATGGTATCCTCAATGAAATGATAAAATATACAGACCACCCAAATTTCAATTAGCTATGCTTAAACTCCTTTAACATCCCATGTAGCTCTGGCATCTTCCCCAACATCTGGAACCAAGACCCAGTCACCCCATCCACAAAAGTGGAAACAAATTTACCCCAATAACTACCGTGGATATCGTCAACAACAACCTTACAGGAAAATCCTCTGCATTATCATTAACAGCAGACTAGTTCCATTTCATATTAGAAAACAAATGTACTGAGCAAAATGTCAAGTGGCTTTTACCAAGAGTGCCGTGCACAACCACTATTCACCCTACACACCTAATTGACAAACAAACAGAGCCAAAAACCAAAGGCAAAAGGGCTCTTCTGTGGCTGTTGATTTCAAAAAGCTTTTGACTCAATTTGTTATGAGGTTCTGCTATACAAATTAGTGGAAAGTGGGGTTGGAGGGAAAAACATACACATTATAAAATCCATGTACACAAACAACTTAAAAATTAATGCGGTTAAGAGTGGCAAAAAACCCACATTTCTTTCCTGGGCCTAATTTGAGACAGGGATGCAGTTTAAGCCCCACCCCACTTCAACATATATATCAGCAGTTCAAGCGAGGGCACTCGAACAGTCTGCAGCACCCGGCCTCACCCTACTAAATCAATCAAATGTCTTCTGTTTTTTTTGATCTGGTGCTTCTGTCACCCAGCAAGGAGAGACCTACAGCAGCACCTAGATCTTCTGCACAGATTCTGTCCAACCCCTGGAGCCCTGACGATAAATCTCAGTAAACAAAAATAATGAATTGTTCCAAAACGGTCCAGTTGCCAGACTGATAAATTCCATCTAGACACCGTTCCAGAGCACACAAAACCTATACATACCTCGGCCTAAACATCAGGCATACAGGTAACTTCCCACAAAGCTGTGAACGATCTGAGAGACAAGGCAAGAAGGGCCTTCTATGCCATCAAAGGAACATAAAATTTGACATACCAATTGAGATCTGGCTAAAAATTACTTGAATCAGTTTATAGAACCCATTGCCCTTTATGGGTTCTGAGGTCTAGAGATCATTCACCAACCAAGAATTCACAAAATGGGACAAACACCAAATTTAGACTCTGCATGGTCTTATCAAAACATCCTCACGTGTACATTAAAACGCAAATAATGCATGCAGAGCAGAATTAGCCAATACCCGCTAATTATCAAAATCCAGAAACGTTAATTCATCCCTTGAAAGCATTCCCAAACCTTCCATAACTCAAGCCATCACCTACAGAGAGATGAGCGAGAAGATCCCTGTAAGCTTTGTCCCTGGGGCTCTGTTCACAAACACAAACAGGCCCCACCGCCCCAAGGACAACAACAGCAACAACACAACTAGACCCAACCAAATCATGAGAAAACAAAAAGAGAATTACTTGACACATTGGAAAAACACCCAGAGCAAACTAGAATGCTATTTGGCCCTAAACAGAGAGTACACAGTGGCAGAATACTTGACCACTGTACCCATTAAGGAAAGCTTTGACTATGTACAGACTCAGTGAGCATAGCTTGCTATTGTGAACTAGGCAGAC
>NW_025540442.1:0-5849 GCF_020615455.1 Coregonus clupeaformis | reverse complement strand
TAATTATATATATATACAGTGGGAAAAAAATATTTTCATACCTTTTGGATTCTCACTTTGATGAGAGGCTTGTAAATTTCACGTTTCAACTAACCGGATTAAAAAATCAGATCACATTGTAGGATTTGTATATGAATTTATTTGCAAATTATGGTGGAAAATAAGTATTTGGTCACCTACAAACAAGCAAGATTTCTGGCTCTCTCTGATTTCTTCTTCTTTAAGAGGCTCCTCTGTCCTCCACTCGTTACCTGTATTAATGGCACCTGTTTGAACTTATTATCATATAAAACACCTGTCACAACCTCAAACAGTCACACTCCAAACTCCTATGGCCAAGACCAAAAAGAGCTGTCAAAGGACACCAGAAACAAAATTGTAAGACCTGCACCAGGCTAGGAGAAGACTGAATCTGCAATAGGTAAGCAGCTTGGTTTGAAAAAAATCCAACTGTAAGGAGCAATTATTATAAATGAAACATACAACCGCTGATAATCTCCCTCGATCTACAGGGCTCCACACCAAATCTCACGTGGGGTCAAAATATCCCGCGGTGAGCAAATCCCGGGCCCCACCTGAATACCTGCAGAGAGCTGGACCAAGTAGCCCTACATCAACTCCCGCTTCAAACTCATCCTCCCCTGCTTAAGCCAGTACATGTCCAGGCACGTCTGATTTTCTTCAGAGTGCATTTGGAGTGATCCAGAAGATGATTGGGAGAATGTCATATGGTCAGATAAACCAAAATAAATTTGAGCACTCTTTCGTCGTGTTTGGAGGACAAAGAATGCTGAGTTGCATCCAACACCATACCTACTGTGAGCATGGGGGTTGGAAACATCATGCTTTAGGGCTTTTTTTCTGCAAAGGGACCAGGACATTGATCCCTGTAAAGGAAGGAAAGAATAGATAGGGCCATGTGGCCGTGAGATTTTGAGTAAAACCTCCTTCCCATCAGCAAAGGCATTGAAGATGAAACGTGGCTGGGTCTTTCAACATGACAGGCATTGACCTTTGCCGCACTTGAAGAGGTGGCTTCGTAAGAAGCATTTCAAGGTCCTGGAGTGGCTATTATGATCTCAGATCTCAACCCCCATAGAAAATCTTTGGAAGAGGTTGAAAGTCCAGCCTGTTGCCCAGCGACAGCCCCCAAAATATCACTGCTCTAGAGGAGATCTGCATGGAGGAATGGGCCAAAATACAGCAACTTGAAACTCTTGCAACTTACCGAAAATTTTACCTGTGTCATTGCCAACAAATTATATAACAAGTATTGAAAACTTTGTTATTACCAAATACTTATTTTCCACCATAATTTTCAAATAAATTCAATTAAAATCCTACAGTTTGATTTTCTAATTTTTTCCCTTTTTCTGTCATAGTTACGTGTACCTATATAAAATTCCTCTCTCATCTTTTTAGTCTTCACATTGGTGGCTACTAATATTTTTTTCCCACTTATATACATTTTTTTTTTTTCACACAGTGGGTATTTACTCCATTTTGCGTTTTTCCTACTTACAAAGCATGTAAGAGGTCTGTAATTTTTATCATAGTATTTCATTTTGAGAGAATCTAAACAACAGAAATCTTTAATTCATTTGCATTTTAGTTGCATACATAATATTTATCACCTACAACCAGTAAGAATTCCGGGCTCCCACAGACCTGTTATATTTTCTTCCCAAAAGCCCTCCTGTTACTCCACTCATTACCTGTATTAACTGCACCTGTTTAACTCGTTCCCCTGTATAAGGACACCTATCCCCTCAATCAAGCAGACTCCAACCTCTCCACGATGGCCAAGACCGAGCTTCAAGACATCGTTGTAACCTGCACAAGGCTAGGATGGGCTCCCACAGATAATGAAACAAACAGCTTGGTGAGAAGACTAACAACTGTCGGCGCAATTATTAGAAGATGAGGAAGAAGTTCAAGATGACCTCAAGTCACCCCTCCCCACTCTGCCCATGCAAGCTCTCACCTGCGTGGGGCATCAATGATCATGAGAGGTGAGGGATCAGCCCAGAACTTCTACGGCAGGACCTGGTCAATGACCTGAAGAGAGCTGGGACCACAGTCTCAAAAAACCATTGTCACTACACGCCGTCATGATTAAAATTCCTGCAGCCCTACAAATTCCCCCCTCTCCAGCCAAGCATAATCCAGCCAAATCTGTTTTCAATCCATCTGATCCATGATCATGTGATCTATAACAAAATTTTGTCTAAACTCCACTCACCGTGTTTGGAAAAGAAGGATAATACAACCCCCAAAAACACCACATGGAGAGTGGAAACATCTCATTCTTGGGGAGTACTTTTCTGCAAGGACAGACTACTGCACCGTATTGAGGGGGAGGATGGATGGGGCCATATATCGCGGAGATCTTGGCCAACAGCCTCCTTCCCTCGGTAAAAGAGCATTGAAGATGGAGTCGTGGCTGGATCTTCCCGCACGACAGCACCTGAAACACACAGCCACACCACTAGATGACTCCGTAAAAACTTCTCAAGGTCCTGGAGTAGCCCAGCCAGTCTCCCAGACTTACAATGAACATCTTTGAAGGGGCTGAATCCTTCAAAGCCTGAAGGATCTGGAGAAGGATCAACATGTTAGTGGCAAATCCCTGCTGCAGTGTGCACAAACCTGTCAACCTACAGAATATACTTTATTAAAGTTATTTTTTTCAACTCCCCCTATCAACAATCTTACAACATCCCTCACCAACTGACTACCAAGGTTTCTGTACCAAATATTAAGTTCTACTTTTCTGATGTATCAAATACTTATGTCTACAATAAAATGCATTAATTACTTCAAAAAAATCATACAATGTGATTTTCTGGATTTTTGTTTTAGATTCTGTCTCTCACAGTTGAAGTTACATTAATTCACCTCCTTTTATAAGTATATCAGCAGTTATCAAATGCTTGCATTCTCCCCACTATATACTGTATATATATACCTGAGGGGGCATTTTAAATCCATGAGACACAACTACTATTGCGTTACCTAATAACGCACAAAGGTAGATTGTCACACCACTGTTCAAATTACAAAATATAACCATGCATCAACAACTTCTTTTATAGAATAACACAAGAATATTCGCCCCACTCCGACATGTATTATCTGAATGCAGCCGTAGCTGCATAACCACTTTCACATAATTTCGCCTACCAACATACCCAGAATCAGCTGACAGGATGGCACACCACTAGTTTATCAAAAAGATTCTTGCATATATTTAATCTTTAATAAATTAGAACTATAGGGCTACATTTCTGTCTAATTTGTGACACTTTGCAATGAGTAACCCCCACACTTCTCCAGGTGCGTTATTTTCTGTGTGGGAGAGTTTCAGGAAAGCAAACTCAATCCAAAGTAAGTGCATATTCTACAGTCATAGCTGATGTAAAATATTCAACATGGCAGTAGCTAAGTTGAATCATTTGGGGGTAAGTGGTTCAGCGCGCACACACACACGGCATGGCAGAGAGCAGGAGAGAGGTGAAAGAAGTGAACTGTCGTTTTCATTAGTATTGACATCACTTTTACAGTGACCTATCACACAATAAACTGTGTAATGCAAATTAATAATAACAGAGTAAATTTTTGCCTTCTTGTTTTATTAGGCTACTGCAGTGTGAATTTTACATACCAAAATGTACAAAAAATGTAACTATGAAATGCAGCCATACACAACACTGTCTATATTTACCACCACCACTTATCTGGTAGCCATCACTCATTAAAACGCACACACCTAAAGTTCAGGTAACCGCAGAAGGCCACATCGTCAAGCAGCGATAAAGGAATAACTTTAGATGCACTGCCAATTTCATGTATCACCTCAGAGCACAACAAATAGGCTACATTAGTCATTGTCCTATACCCGTCCAAACCAACAAAGCTGTATATCTATCAATAATTTAACCCCACAAAAACCAAAGAATTACATTAAAAATCACAGATAAATCTAAACGATCATTTAAGTAAATGCAAATGCCTAAACTATACATTACATGAAAAATAGTGCCTAACAACTGGTGAAACTACTAAAACCAATGAATTAATAAGTTTGCTTTTCCCAGTGGCAGCCCACAAAGGTTGTAGCTTACCATTTAGGCGAGTTGCAGCCTCACTCCATGCTGTATTCTTGTAGAAATTTCTGGATTCATTCTCTCAGCCTGCGAAATGTGCTTGTCAGGTCCTGTTCAATTGCCGGCTGACCAGCTGGGCTTATCGTTGATGTAACATGCTGCGTCTGTGTTCACATGAGTAAGCTCTTAGAGTGGAAATTTTCACACATTGCTGTAGATGTCCCAAATGTTAATCCAAATCCACCAGTTCCAGTGCCAACACCTCTTTATGCTACGTATCTTTGAAGACCACTGAGTGGCGTCCATTTGTTGTTGTGCTGTGTTTTTGCATTTTCGCTGCAAGAATCAATAAACTCTGCTTCCACTGGTTCAGTTTAGTTTAGATCCAACAGGTCACTCAGAATTTAATTGCTAGTGGCTGGGGTAACAGAGGTGCAGGTGCTTGACAGCTGACGTTGCCCTCATGCTGTTGGTGCTGGAAGTCACTTTCTCAATCTTGTTGGTCAACCCAGGCAGGCGTGGGGATTCGTGGTGTCACATTTTTCTGTATCTCAGCCTGGTGGTAGGCCCAGTGGCCTGCCTCGGTGAGCTTGGCATTTTCCCATTGTGGTGGTCACTCTATTTTGCTCTTGGCGGTGCCTGGCAGCCATTTTCTGATATCATGCTGATTAGCCAGCTATAAATATTTCAGTTCACTGCTACCTAAACCCAACAAAGCTAGTAGCTACTAGCTACAATTATAGCTGTAGCTGTCTAGAAGTAACATTTTTCCCCCCTCTCTGTGGGGGGTGGTATCAAACCCTAAATAGAAAGTATTTAAACATACATATATACTTTTCCATCAATTTTAATCCACAAAGTACATTGTTGATTTTCTTCCACTAAATATTGCATTATACATCCTCCCTCCCTCCCTCCCCCTCCTCAGATCATAAGCCCCCACCCGGCATATCCTCTGTCCCCATCTGTTTCGCAGGCCAAAAATTATTGGCAATACCAGGCAGTACCTTAATTCATATACCATTTGTTATGTTTATGGAAAAACAAAACTGGGAGTCAGAATTTCTATCGGGAGTTAACACAATACCCCCATAATGACAAAGCAAAAACAGATTTTTTTTAAATGTTTGCAAATTCATTACAAAAAAACCCGGAAGCCTTCATTTACCTAAGTATCCAACCCTTTACTCAGTACTTTGTTGACACCACTTTTTGCATGAATGCAGCCTAGAGTCTTCTTGGGTGTTATTTGTCTCTGTGTTTGAGGAGTTTCTCCCATTCTTCTCTGCAGGTCCTCTCAAGCTCTGTCAGGTTGTTAGGGAGTGTCAATGCACAGCTATTTTCAGGTCTCCTCATGAGACGTTCGATCGGGTTCAAGTCAGATTCTGGCTGGGCCACTCTGAGGACATTCAGAGACTTGTCCCCAAAATCCTGTGTTTCTTGTTTGTTTCTTGTGTTGTTGTCCTGTTGGAAGTAACTGCCCCATCCAGGTCCTGGCGCTCTGGAGCAGTTTCATCAGGATCTCTGTACTTTGCTCCGTTCATGCCCATGATCCTGACTAGTCTTCCAGTCCCTACGTTAAAAACATCCCCGCATGTTACTGCCACCAGCATGCTTCACCGTAGAGTTTCTCTAGGCGTGATGCTTGGCGAAATAGTTTCAATCTCTGATCTTGAACTTAATCAGTTAGATTCTTGTTTCTCATGGTCTGAGGGAATCATTCAGGTCCTTTGAGCTGCAACT
>NW_025540441.1:0-5870 GCF_020615455.1 Coregonus clupeaformis | reverse complement strand
CCTCAGTGTCTTACTTCCTTCCAGTTGCACTAAAATTCTCAAACTTTCATTTCCCTCCAAACCTAAAATGTGCTCTGTACTCTACAAATCGAAATACCATTGTTTAAACTATTTTCATTCAAATATCCTTTTCACTCTATGATACCGCAGCGTTGAATCCAAACATATTATTTATTATACTGATCACCATCAACAACAAACATGAGTGACATTCAGCTGTTCATACAAAAACCAAACAAAAAACCACAAACCTCAATAATCTTAGCTACCTAATATGACTCCCAATCAAACACTTAGAGCTACAGCCAGTCTCTGATTAGAGGAGCCACCTGGCCAACATAAGATCTACAGCCACTAAACATAAACAAATAAAACTCACACCCTGGCTCAGCATACTACAAGTCCCCAGAGCCCAGGGGCGTGACAACCCTAAGGCGCGCTCGCTTCACAGGGAGGCCGGGTTCTTTTCGGCGGATCCGGTCGGACACTCCCTTTCCACCCCAAATCCCCTTCCCGTCTGCCCATCTGTGCTGATCACTTTTTGCTCTAGCTCCGGCGTGAAGCATCTGACGATTGCCGGACCAGCCCCGGTGAACCGTAACACATCGGTCAACGGCGCACACCCTGCAGCGCGGCGAGGGGAGCAGGAAGGCGGGCCGGGCGATTCCTTCCACTATTATCGGGAGCAGCCCGTCTTCCACTACTTCGTGCGGGGAGGGGGCTTCAGCCACCACTGGTTTCGACAAATGGAGCCGACCCGGGCTGGCACACCACTGACTTGAGTGCGGGCACAGACGCCCAGCCGGGCACAAGCGCACCGCGCATTGCAGAATGGTCACTTCGGACTGTCAACCCCCACTGTTTTGGTGCGGGGGGGCGGGGCGGGCCCTATTCAGCGCACCACTGAAGGTGCGGGGAGCGAGCGGGCCAGCCGGGCTGAAAAGCGCACCACTACTGGTGCGGGGAGCAGAATGGCCGCGGATGTACGCACCACTACCTGGTCGGGGAAGGGCAGCGCCGACCGTACTGGGCCCCCACTGATCCTACACAGGAATCTAGAATGGGCCGGACCGGACTATAACATACCCCAGCCCTCTCGCCGTGCCTCTACCCTTCCATCCCCCTTCGACCCAGTGGCTGGCCCCCGTAACCTGGCGGCCTCCTCTGCCACCACGCTGGGCAGCTCTCCCTTTGGTCTCCCTGCTGGCCCGTCGTCCACGACGTTAGCCCCCTACTCTAATTTCTGGGCATCTCTCCCGTGACCCTCCATATCTCTCGCCAACTCACAACCCCACTGCTCCAAAGTCCACTCTCTCCTCTTCCTCAGCCCGCCCCAGTCAACTCTTCCTTTTCCTCCCAAGTCCATCTCCCTCTCTCCTCTTCAACTCTGCTTGGTCCTGGCTTATGGTGGTTTCTTCTTCCGTTCGTCGTATAGAGATGAGGACAGGCGCAGCGTTGAATCACGAACATCATTATCAAACAACACGATGGTCATTGTCACTACAAAAACCAACCCAACAAGAACCACAAATAATGAATCCCTAACGGCTACCTAAAAGTATACTCCCAATCAGAACAACCCTACAGCGTCTCTGATTAGAGCCACCCCTGAGCCCAGCATAGATCTACAACCACTAGAACATAAAATTAAAACTCACACCCTGGCTCAACATACTATAGTCCCCAGAGCCATATGTTAAAAATTGCAATGATTTTTTTGATTTTTAAACAACACTAATGGTAATGATGCAGCCGTGTTCCAGGTGGGATCGCTTCCGCAGCCTCAACGCAGAGCTAGGAAAGATCAAATAGACCTTAGTTAAGCTCTTTCTCACTTCATACTGTTCAATCTCATAGTTGAACTCTTTCTCCGCATAGCTAGGAAAATCAAATATCATTTGACTACATTTGACCAGAGTTCTTTGAGTAATCCAATATCTGTCAATTAAAATTGATTATCAATTACACAATAATAAAAGTGTTCTCTATATAAGTTTCCATTAGAATCTATTATGTTTTTAGCTAATTGTTCATTAGAAATATACATATCTGATTAGTGTGTCTCAATAGAGATACGATTATGAGGAGGTGGTTGATACAATATTGATATATTAGTTATGATGGGTGGTTGATCAATGTTATATATTAATTATGATTGTTAATAACAATTTGATATATTGTTATGATGGTTAATACATGTTGATATATTTTATGGGGGATGTTATACAAAATTTGATATATTATTATGAGGTGGTGGTTGATACAATGTTGATATATTAGTTATGAGGGAGTGGTTGATACAATGTTGATATATTCACTACCATCAAAAGCTAGGATTCTAACTAACTACGACTCAATGGGAACTATAACTACTCAACTCAATAAGTAGCTACTAAACCTACCTCAGACTCAATAGGAATAGCTACTAAAACTAACTCAGACTCAATAGGAAGTAGCTACTAAAACTAACTCCAGACTCAATGGGAAGTAGCTACCTAAAACTAACTCAGACTCAATGATAGCTTCTAAAATACTCAGACTCAATGGGTAAAACTAACTCAGACTCAATGGGAAATACTACTAACCAACTCGACTCAATGGGAATAGCTACTAAAACTACTCAAGACTCAATGAAGTAGCTACTAAAAAACTAGCATAACTCAATGAGAATACTGCTAAAAACTAACTCCAGACTCAATGGGAATCGCTACTAAAACTAACTCAGACTCAATGATCTACTAAACTACTCAACTCAATGGAAATAGCTACTAAAATAACTCAGACTCATGGAATCTACTCCCAACTCAACTCAATGGAATAGCTACTAAAACTAACTCGACTCAATGGGACTGTACTCAAACTAACTCAGACTCAATGGAATACTACTAAAACTCTCACTCAATATCTCTAAAACTACTCAAACTCAATGAAGTAGCTACTAAACCCTAACTCCAGACTCAATGAGTAGCTACTAAAAACTAACTCAGACTCAATGGGAAGTAGCTACTACAACTAACTCAGACTCAATGGGAGTATCCACTAAAACTAACTCCAGACTCAATGAGCACTACTAAAACTAACTCAGACTCAATGGGAATCTACTAAAACCACTCAACTCAATAAGTAGCTACTAAAACCCACTCAGACTCAATGGGAAGTAGCTACAAAATAACTCAGGACTCAATGGGAATAGCTACTAAAACTAACTCAACTCATCTAATACTACTAAAACTAACTCAGACTCAATGGGAAGTACTATAATAACTTCAGGCTCAAAGAAAGTAGCTACTAAAACTAACTCGGACTCAATGGGTAGCTACTAAAACTAACTCAGACTCAATGGGAAGTAGCTACTAAAACTAACTCAGGCTCAATGGAAATCTACTAAAACTAACTCCAACTCAATGGTAGCTACTAAAACTAACTCATCAATATCCTACTAAACTATTCAGGATCATGAAGTAGCTACTAAAGCTAACTCAGACTCAATGGTACTCTAACTAACTCAGACTCAATGATCTACTAACTAACTCAGACTCAATGGGAAGTAGCTACTAAAACTAACTCAATCATGACAGCATTACTAAAAACTAACTCAGACTCAATGGGAAGTAGCTACTAAAACTAACTCAGGCTCAATGGAAAGTAGCCTACTAAAACTAACTCAACTCAATGGGGAAGTAGCTACTAAAACTAACTCAGACTCAATGGGAAGTAGCTACTAAAATACTAACTCAGACTCAATGAAGTCTACTAAAACTAACTCAGGCTCAATGGAAACACTACTAAAACTAACTCAACTCAATGGGAAGTCTACTAAAACTACACTCAGACTCATGGAAGTAGCTACTAAAACTAACTCAGGCTCAATGGAAAGTACTACTAAAAACTAACTCAACTCAATATACTAAACTAACTAAACTCATCATTATTTTCACCAGTAACTTCCGAAATAGTAGTTTGTAGCCTCCTTGCAGTTACAATATGGCTGTTAAACTGTGCCACATTTTCTCGGCAACATTAGGCTAGTAGGATAAATGTGTTGATTTGAAGGAAAGGGCCAGGCAGACTCTGGTAAGTCTAGCTACACAAATATTATAAAGTTAATCGTCGGTCAACATTAATGTTTGAATATATTCTTTATCATTCCCTTGTTTCAGTTGCATAGTCCTTTAGTCTCTATGACCAGATGATCAAGCCATAGAGTGTATAGTCCTTTAGTCTCTATGACCAGATGGTAGTGTACAGTTCACGAGATGGCTTGATGTGGTGTGCAGCATAGGTGTATAGTCCTTTAGTCTCTATAGGGCCAGATGTAGTTACAGTTCAGAGATAGCTTGATGTAGTGTGCAGCATAGAGTGTATAGTCCTTTAGTCTCTATGACCAGATGTAGTGTACAGTTCAGAGATGCTTGATGTGGTGTGCAGCATAAGTGTATAGTCCTTTAGTCTCTATGGACCAGATAGTAGTGTACAGTTCAGAGATGGCTTGATGTGGTGTGCAGCTTTATAGAGTGTATAGTCCTTTAGTCTCTATGACCAGATACCAGTTGGTGAGTGCCACAGCATGGGAAAGAAACTGTTCAGATGGGGGGTCTATAACATCCAATCACATAGGTTTAGAGCAGCTGACAGATGCAAATTCATCCTTCTAACTCAAACTGCCTTGGTTTAAAATACAATTTCTTAAAATTTTTTTTTAAAAAGTATATAATTTTAATCTAGCCTCATCTTATCCTGCGTCAATCCTATGAATACTGATCTGGATCGTTTAGCCTTTCAGATCATAATATAACTACATGAGGCCTTCCTAATCCCTCCTCCTCTGAGTCTTTATGAATCCCTCACCAATACAAACCATGTTGTAATCAGTTCCCAGGTGGTTACTGCCATCTAGTGGAAGATACCATAACACTTTATTATCAGGGTGTGGAGACATGCTAATATAATGTTTATTTTGTACAGGATCCATTTTGAACGTCTTTAAAAACACTATATGAAACTAAAAATAAATAAGTATTTCTAAACTAATAATCTATTCTAATGACAGATAAATAATAATACCTGGTATGAGATTTACTAGTTATAAATTACTTTTTTTATCTTTTCAAAATGAACTAATCAGTATCTACATGTTATCAGCAAAACGTCTGTGAATGTGCAGAGTTTCAATGATATCGTTTGATCTTTACTCTCAGGGTTTCTCCAATCCTTTTGTTCTTGGCCAGCATATACCCACCTGATTCAACTAATCATCAATATTTTAAACGTTTATTTGAGGACTGTTAACAATTATTAAAAGCCTACAATAAATCATATTTTGGAGAAAAAAACACAACTCAACTGGTTTGAGTAAATTATAAGTTTAGCTAAAATAATTAGAGATGTCTTGAAGAACACTATAAAAAAAAATGAATCAAGATTTAGCACAATGTCAGGAGTTACTGCAATCACTCAACTACTGTTAGCCCACCCTCTGGTTACTATTGGTATATAAAGGGGTAGGCCATACTGCAGTTAAACTAAAATAACAAAGTAATCTGTACAGGGGCCATTTTGAGATGACAGAGCAGCTCATAAGTTTAATCTCTAAACTGCAATGCAGTTTGAAAGTAAAGTGAGTATTTCAGGTTAATAATCTAGCTAAAGGGAGCATTTAGAATTCACCAAACTAGTGTTGGAGTGCTGCTGGGCCATTCCTACCATGCCAGGAGCCTTTTCTGTCCCCAGAAATATCACTTCTTATTTAGTATAAAATGTGGATTCCAAAAGGCTTTAAATATAAAGTCAGTTGTCCTTTACCTTAAACTGGAGGCAAAACCACACCTGTTTAGGAGAGGTGCTGGGTAGCAGATAAACACCTGTTTAGG
>NW_025540440.1:0-5886 GCF_020615455.1 Coregonus clupeaformis | reverse complement strand
GTTCAGACAGACGACAAGAGGACCACAATTGGCACACACCAGAAAGTTTGGCTTAAACTTAAGGGAAAAAGGGAAGTAGGGAGAGTGAAGGCTCCAGGGGTTATCCCGTCCATCGTGTTGGGTCTGTGCCTCCCCCAGTGGCAGCGATGCGTCCGATGACGCCGGTGGTTGGTGGTCCAGAAGTCCTGGGGGAGGGAAACACAGACACAACGGGGCGGATGAAAACAGGCAGAAGTACAGTTCAAGGGAAATCCAAACACGTTGTAGCAAGGCAGAAGGCTGGTCAGAGTTACCGGGGTCAAGAGTAGTCAGAGTCGTAATGGCAGAAAGCAGGTCTGGTTTTCCTGGGGCAGAAGAGTATCCCAAGCATCAGGCAGGTCCGGGGGTCACAAAACCAAGGGTGAGCCAGAAGCGCGAGCACACAGGTTCCGGGGTGTGAGCTTTGGCAGACGATCTGACAAAGGAGAGCTGGAAAGACGGACTAAAAATACTGGGAGAGGTTAGTGGGTAATGCAGCGCAGCTGGCAGAGTAATTAGAGCCGAGCAGAGCAGGGACAGGTGAAGCCTCGTTAGGCTGAGTAGAGAGAGAGAGATGAGCAGAGGGAAGATAGTGGACACACATTAAGGTGGTAACCCGGTGAAGTGAGAGGCTTCGTGACAGAACTCCCCCAAGGACGGCCCCAGAAGTCCCAAGAGCAACACCACGCCGGGCGGGAGGAGGGGAGCCGAGGAGGGCTAGAAATCCTCCGAGCGGTTCCGAGAAAGCACGCCCTCATCCTCGGAGGAAGCCGAGGGCCGTGGTCGGGAGATGGGACAGGTCCCGAGACAGATCAGGCATGGTGGACAGGAAGCCGAAAGGGCAGGACGGTTAGGATCCTCTGGGGCGGCCCCTTACGGATTGCAGGTTGATCAGGATGCCGTTGGTAGAAGGCGGTGATGAGAGTCCTATCCACAATCCGACTAGCTGGCACTCCAGGTCCTTTCTCAGGTCCATAGCCCTCCCAGTCAATGAGGTACTGAGACCCCTACCCTCCGTCTGACCAAGCAGGCGGCGGACGGTGTAAACCAGACCACCATCGACAGCCGTGAAGGAGGAGGACAAGGCGCAGCAGGACCAGCGACTCTCATGAATGGGCTTAATTTCAGACACATGGAAAGTGGGGTGCACCATGGAATTAGGCAGTTGGAGCCGAACAGCAGTTGGGCTAATCACTCTTATGATAGGAATGGGTCAATGAACCGAGGTGCCAACTTCTGCGACTCCACCCTGAGGGCAGGTTCCTTGACGACAACCACACCCTTGACCAACATGGTAGGTGGGAGCAGGGATTCTCCGACGGTTGGCCCCGGTAGTGTAGCTGGCAACGGATCTGAGAAGTGTGGCTCGGGCTTCAGACCAGCGACATCGACGGGCAAACGCAAGTGCAGATGGGTTGCAACCTCCCCCTTCCTGACTGGGCAACAGAGGAGGCTGGTATCCATAAACACATTGGAAAGGGACATACCGATGGCAGAGCAGGTCAGAGAATTGTGTGCGTACTCCACCTATGTCAATTGCTGCGACTCAGGAGTGGAAGGCAAGAAGTCATGCATCGCAGTGCCTTTCTCGAGCTCCTGATTTGCCCGCTCTGACTGCCCATTGGATTGGGGATGGAATCCGGAAGCTGACCACTGTGGCTCCCAGCAGGTGACAGAACTCCTTCCAAAAGCGAGAGGAGAATTGTGGACCACGGTCAGAAACTACATCCTTTGGCAAACCGTGGATCCGGAAGACGTGTTCCAGGACCACCTGGGCGGTCTCCTTGGCGGTTGGGAGCTTGGGGAGGGGAATGAAGTGTGCCATCTGCTGAATCGGTCAACTATGGTGAGAATGACGGTTTCCCTTGAAGGGGGGCAGCCCCAGGCATGGACAAAGTCAAGGGCGATGTGAGACCAGGGACGCCTGGGCACAGGCAGGGCCTGCAGCAATCCGGCTGGGTCCCTGGCAGGACGACTTGTGTTGGTTGCAGATGGGGCAGGCTTGTACGAATTCCCCGTACATCCTTTCTCAGAGCCGGCCACCAGAACCTCTGGGCGAGCAGGTTGTAAGTGCGGGTGGAGCCAGGGTGACAAGCTAGGCGGGAGTCATGTCCCCACTGAACGACCTGGGACCTTAGGTTTTCGGGGACAAAAAGGCGGCCGGGCTGGGCAAGTGCTGGGACCGGGCTGGTTACGGGAGAGCTTTCCAGCACCTGTTCCTCAACAGCCCAGGTCAGGAGCTGCTACGATGCAGGGACTCTGGCATGAATCGACACAGGATCCTTGGAGGGGTTGTCATCCTTCTGGAATTGACGGAGAGGGCGTCTGCTTGGTGTTTATGATCCAGCCTGCATGACAGAGTGAAATTAAACCTGGTGAAGAACAGGCCCAGCGACTGCCTGAGTTCAACCGCTTGGCCGCGGCGGATGTACTCCAAGTTCTTATGATCGGTCCAAACGAAATGGAATGGTGGACCCTCCAGCCAGTGACGCCACCCTCCAAGGCAAGCTTCACAGCCAGCAGCTCGGTTCCCCTATGTCGTAATTGCTGTACCCAGAGGGGGGACAACCGACGGAGAAAAAGGCACAGGATGGAGCTTCCTATCCTCCGCAGCCCACTGAGAAATCACAGCACCAACTCCCACATCCGAGGCGCCCACCTCCACAATGAATTGCCGGTCCACGTCAGGCATCTGGAGGATGGGAGCGGAGGTGAACCTTACCTGAGGGTACTGGAAGGCCTTGTCGGGCTGCTAGTCCAGGTGAAGGGTTGCTTGGTGCTGGTTAGAGAGAGGGCAGCAACGTACTGTAGTTCCGGATAAACTTTCATAGAAGTTAGCAAACCCCAGAAACTGTTGCAGCTTCTTTCTGTTCCTCCGGAACTGGCCATGACGTGACTGCTGATACTTTGGCATGATCCATTTGGATACTTCCCCTCTGCCACTATGTGTACCCCAGAAAGGCCACTGTCTTGACGTGAAACTCCAGCATTTCTCTCTGCCTTGGCGTAGAGGGAATTCTCCAGAAGACGATGAAGGACTTGCTGACATGGCGGGTGTGTTCAGACAGCCTCTGGCAAGATTAAGATGTCATCCAGTAAACGAAGACAAACTTGTTTAACATGTCCCGCAGTACATCATTCACTGAGCCTGAAACACAGCAGAGCATTAATGAGGCCAAAAGGCATAACCAGATACTCGTAGTGGCCTGTTGGGTGTATTGAATGCGGCCCTCCATTCATCTCCTCCCGGATCCGCACTAGGTGGTAAGCGCTTTCTGAGATCCAACTTGGTAAAACAGTGGCTCCCTGGGAGCAACTCAAAAGCAGAGGCAGAGGGAGAGGGTAACTTAAGTTTTTCACTGTGATGTCGTTGAGTCCCCTGCCGATGCAGGCGAAGAGATCCGGGCCCCTTCCCCCACAAAGAAGAAGCCAGCACCAGCCGGAGATGAAGATGAACGGATCAACTCGTGGACAGAGAGTTTGTTGATGTAGTCCTCCATGGACCTTCTTTCAGGAGCAGACAACGACAAAGACGGCCCTGAGGGGCTGTTCCAGAGGAGGTCGATGGCACAGTCGAGGTCGGTGAGGGGGTCAGAGATGTGGCTCTTGCTTTGTTGGAACACTTCTCTGAGACCATGGTAGCATTCTGGGACATGGGAGAGGTCAGGGGCGGAGTTAGTAGGTACTGGCCGAGGGGGCAGGTGCGGCAAGGGGCAGGCAGGTACGGTGGCAGTCCTCTCCCCACTCCCCTGATCACTCCCGGTCACTCCAGTCGAGCTGAGGGTTGTGCCGGGCGGAGCCATGGGTAACCCAGGATGAGGGGTTGGCCTGGAGAGGGAAGCAGGTGAAATGGATAGTCTCTTGATGGTTCTCGACAGACCCATCAAGACCGGGGCCGTGACATGAGTGACCGATCCGGTAAGTGTCCGTCCAGTGCCCGGGCAGGAATAGGAGGTGTCAAACGAAGGTTCTCCTGAGTCCCAGTTGGCGTGCCAGCTTGATGTCCATTATGTTGGCTTCGGCGCCAGAATCCACCAGAGCAGCCAGGGTGTGAGTAGAGTCAGAGAGGCGGAGGTGAACTTGCAGCAAGGGGCTTGCGGTCGGAGGACTGGAATGGTCATTGAGCTCAACTCGACTCCCCTATGCCCGGTGAGCTGGGGCTTTTAAAGGGCAGGTTACCAAGACGATGTCCATCACCTCCACAATAGAGGCAAAGAGGTTTGAGGAAGCGGCGCTGGCGCTCTGCAGGAGTGAGAGAGGCTCGCCCACCCTCCATAGGCCTGTGACTGACTGCTGACTTGGGTGAGTGGCAGGTAGCTGACAGGAGCCCAGTCGATCCCTCCGAATGCCGTAGTTGGTGGACCTTGGCGCCTCTCACGACGACGGGTCTGCATCCTTCTGTCGATCCGGACAGTCAGTGCGATGGCTTCATCAAGAGGAAGGCAGTTCATGGAGACCAACTCGTCTCTTGATATAGTCGGGCTGCTGCGAAGAACGGGCCCACCAACGATGGTGTGTTCCAAGAACTTCGCCTTGCCAGGGTTCGGAAGTCGATGGAATGGTCTGCGACTGCACGGCCTGCCTTGTCGAATAAGGAATAGTGTCTACGAGACGCCTGCGGTTGGTGAATCCAGGTCAAACACCTTCAGCATCTCCTCAGCAAACAGGCCGAAGGTTGCACATGCGTGGGGTTTGACGTTTCGAACTCTGCTGTTCCCCCCAGAGTCGAGCCTGCCCGGGTCAGGTGAGTGATGGCATACCCGACTCCTAGCCCTCCGCGGGCGAAGGTCCTTGGCTGCAAGGAGAACTGAAGTCGGCAGCTAGTCAGAATGGCCGACCTGGGTAGAATCGCCGCTGAACCGCTTCGGGTTTCCTAATCTTGGGTTCCGGGCAGCTGTGCTGAAATGACCGGGCAGGTAACTCGGGAGGCAGGGCTGGTGGGCAGACTGGCTGGGATAAGGTTGGTGAGGAGTTGGATGATCCCATGAAGTTGTTGTTGCTGCTGCTGGGACTGCTGCTGGTGCTGCTGTAACTGCTGATGCTGTTGGTAGCCCCACCTGAAGCAGAGACGTGAGTGTCGCCTGCGGCCTAGCTCTCTCAGTGTGTTCCAGGCGTAGCATGGCGGTGGGTTGCTCAGGTTCTTCGGTTTCCATGCCGGGGGGAGTGTATGGGCTGAGTCCATGATGGTGTCAGATCGTGATTGTCACGGTTCAGACAGACGACAAGAGGAATCACACCAAGGCTGCACCAGAAAGTTTATTTAAAACTTAAGGAAAAAGGGTAGGGAGTGAGTGAAGGCTCCAGGGGTTATCTCATTCAATGTGCTGGGCCTGTGCCTCCCCCAGTGGCAGCGATGCGTCCGATGACGCCGGTGGTTGGTGGTCCAGAAGTCTTGGGGGAGGAAACACAGACACAACGGGGCGGATGAAACAGGCAGAAGTACAGTTCAAGGGAAATCCAAATACGTTGTAGCAAGGCAGAAGGTTGGTCAGAGTTACCGGGTCGAAGAGTAGTCAGGAGTCAAGATGGCAGAAAGCAGGTCTGGTTTTCCTGGGGCAGAAGAGTATCCAAGCATCAGGCAGGTCCGGGGTCAAGCAAAAACCAAGGGGTGAGCCAGAAGCGCGAGCACACAGGTTCCGGGGTGTGAGCTGCAGACGATCTGACAAAGGAGAGCTGGAAAGACGGGACTTAAAATACTGGGAGAGTTGGTGGGTACGCAGCGCAGCTGGCAGGAGTAATTAGAGCCGAGCAGAGCAGGGACAGGTGGAGCCTGCTAGGCTGAGTGCAGAGAGAGAGAGATGAGCAGAGTGGAAGTGATAGTGGACACACAATAAGGTGGTAACCCGGTGGAGTGAGAGGGCTCATGAC
>NW_025540439.1:0-5892 GCF_020615455.1 Coregonus clupeaformis | reverse complement strand
GGCTGACGTTTGGCAACTCGAACCTTCGGCTCCCTCCACAGATTTTCTATGGGATTAAGGTCTGAACCTGGCTAAACCCTCCATATGTGCTTCTTCTTGAGCCACTCCTTTGTTGCCTTGGCCGTGTGTTTTGCAGGTCATTGTCATGCTGGAATACCATCCCTTTCAATGCTGAGGAGAGGTTCTCACCCAGATTTGACGTACATGGCCATCACCAATCCCTTTAGTCATGTTTTAGAGTTGTGTCCTGTGATTCTTAGCAGAAAAACACCCCCAAAGCATAATGTTTCCACCTCCATGTTTGACGGTGGGGATGGTGTTCTTAGGGTCATAGGCAGAATTCCCTCCTCCCTCCAAACACGGCCGAGTTGAGTTGAAGTACCAAAGAGCTCAATTTTGGTCTCATCTGGCCTGACCTCCCACCCAGTTCTCCTCCCTGAATCATTCAGATGTTCATTAGCAAACTTCAAATAACCCTGTATATGCCTTTCTTGAGCAGGGGAACCTTCTGCGGGCGCTGCAGATTTCTCGTACGGCGTAGTGTGTTACCAATTGTTTTCTTGGTGACTATGGTCCCAGCTACCTTAAGAGATCATTGACAAGATCCTCCCATGTAGTTCTGGGCTGATTCCCTCACCATTCTCAACAGCAACTCCACGAGGTGAGATCTTTCATGAGCCCCAGGCCGAGGGAGATTGACATTTCTTTTGTGTTTCTTCATTTACAATAACCCGCTGTTCTTGTCACCTTCTCACCAAGCTGTTAGCGATGGTCTTGTAGCCCATTCCAGCCTTGTGCAGTTCTACAATCTTGTCCCTGACATCCTAGAGCTCTTTGGTCTTGGCCATGGTGGAGAGTTTGGAATCTGATTGATTGATTGTTTCTGTGGACAGGTGTCTTTTATACAGTAACAAACTGAGATTTGTAGCACTCCCTTTGAAATTGTGCTCCTAATCTCAACTGGATTACCTGTATAAAAGCACCTGAACACCAAAAATCTTTCTGATTGAGAGAGTCAAATCCTTATTTCCTCATTAAAATGCAAATCAATTTATAACATTTTTGACATGGTTTTGTCAGACCCGGTGCGAAACATCACTAATAATTGTAAGAACCCAGAAGATGAGGCAGACACAGCAGTACTAGAGATGGTGGTTTAATAAACAACAAATTCCTCAGGCACAAACTAAATCACAGTGTCAAAAACTAAAGCCAAGAGGCACAAAGAAAACTCAAAAACACTCCACAGTGGTAAATTCCCACCAAGAAATATCCATATAACACAAGGCTTGGGCTGGGGCTGGGTGCTAACTTACAAACACTGAGCAAGGAACTGAGAACACACGGTTTAAATACTAACAAGGACCATATTACAGGTGCAAACAATAATTAATCAAGAAAAAACAAAAGGTACAAAAAAGGTGCAAGAAATGGGACATCTAGTGACCATTGAACGTCATGCCAAAGGCAATGAATCCCCCTCCTAACGGCTCCTGGCTGTTCCTACCATCTCAGGGTGGGGCCTGGGCGGCGCGAATGTGTCAGGTCCAGTATGTCGCAGCAGGAAACCCGAGCGCTCCTCGGACAGTCCCCAGTCCACCAGATACTGCCAGACCGTCCGGTGATCAGTATCCGGTGGGCCATATCTGTACGACTGGCCACCCATGACATGGGGCGGAGGAGGTCTGCCTGCGAATAAGGAGAAAAAACCAGCAGGTTTTTAATAAAGAAATGTAATATTTTGTTTGATCTTAAGGGATCTGGGTAAGTGCAGGCGAAAAATGCGCTTGAGATTGACTCTCTGGCAATCTTAAAGAGGACCGATGAACCTCTGGGACAGCTTACTGAACTCCACCCGTAGCGTAGGTTCTTGGTTGAGAGCCATACTCTCTGTGGGGGTGCAGGGTAGGACCGGGACTGGCTACCTCTGTTGGCTTATGCGTTGTACTGCTGAGAGGCACTGAAGATTATACGTGCCTTCTTCCCGTGCCGGCAGCGTCTATAACCTCGGGCTGAAGGCACTCCCTACTTCTGCCTCCTGGTCAGAACATAGTTGCATAGCCAAACTGACGAAGGCACTCATGCGGGGCACATACCAGTGGAGGAGGAGCGGTGTTGTGCGCGTGCTCGGCCCAAACAATGAAAAGGATACCAAGTGAATGGGTTGTTGAAACCATGCATCTGAGGTTGGTTTCCACTCTTATTCATCTCTCCGGATTTGGCCATTGGACTCAGGATAGTACCCGGAAGATAAACTGGCGTGGCCTATGAGTTGGCAGACTAAAACCTTGAGGCGAAACTGGGGACCTCTGTCGGAAACCATATCTTGCGGGATCCCAAAACCCGAACACATGGTTAATCACCAACTCAGCTGTTTCCTTGGCAGAAAGGTAATTTTGGTCAAAACAAACCTGGCCTTATTAAAAAACCTGTCGATGATACTAGGATGTGTAGTATTACCATGGGACGGAGGAAGGCCAGTATCGTCCAATGAGATATGGGACCGTTCGGTGGGGAATGATAGAGGTGAAGGGGTCGCCCAGGCGGAGGCCTACCCAGCTGCAAGACAGGCCTTGATGAAATTGGCAATGTCTTCCTTCATGGTGGGCCACCACCACCATGGATAATAGGTGCGCCTATGCCGGAGTGACAGAGTGAGGGAGGGTTCCGAAACTTGGACCTTGCTGCCTTGGAACAAACAACCCGATGTGAGACCTCCACCGGGCCCGGTTACGATGGCTTGAGCTTGTTTCCTGGTATCACTCCTCCAATAACCACGATCTTAAGCGGCGGATGAGACAATCATGTCAGTATCTTCTCGAATAGCAGGAAAATTGAGTTCTGTTACAGCGTCAGTTTGATTCTTAGGCCGGGTCTATTGGTGAGGATAAACTGAAATCGGCTGAAGAAAAAACCATCAGCCTGTCTGGCGTTCAACCGCCTAGCCTGCTGGATATACTCCAGTTCTTGTGAGTCCTAAGCACTTGAAGCGGTTGAAGCCCCCTCGAGCCAGTGTCTCATTCCTTCAATGCCATCTGTAACCTGGGTTCACGTCCCCCATAGCTAATTCCTCTGTTGGGAAGTAAGCGGTGAGAATACTCTGGGTCATGAACACTCCAACCCCTCTCGTCCTGCCTCCACCACAAAGGTTCCTCCGCCGTTGGTAGTGTCAGGATGGGGGCAGAGAGGATGCGCTGTCAGTCACTTGGAAAGACCGTCTCAACTTCTCTTAAAACCTTGTGTTGCCACCTTAGTTGCCGAGAAGGAGCTGCCACCCGAGCTGATGTTCTTGATAACTTGCAGTAAAGATTGGTGAAACCCAGGAAGCGTTAACTTCCTTATCGGACTTGGGGGTGGGCCAATCATACCGCCTCCTACCTTCTTGGGTTCCATCTGGACACAAATCCGGGTTCCACTATAAATCCCAGGAATTGTACTCGAGAGGAATGGAATTCACACTTCTCACCCAACGTACAAATGGCTGTCTAGGAGCGTTTGAGCACTTGTCTACTTGTGCTTAGTGTGTTGTTGAAGGGAGCTCAGAAAAGATGAGGATTCTCAAGTACACAAACACGAAGATATTAAGCATATCCCTACACCTCGTTTATGGCTCTTGAACACAACCGGAGGCGTTGGTCAGCACATCACTATCGTGGTGACCAGTAGGCGTGTTGAAGCTGATCTTCCACTTTCGTCCCAGGTTTGATCCCGCACCAGATGGTATGCGTTCCGCAGGTCAAGCTTAGTATAGAACAACTGCTTCCTGGAGCAGCTCAGGCTGTGGCCATAGAGGATGATTATTGATTACGAATGATTATGCATTATCGTTAGTGGGATGCAGGTCTAATCCGCCCGTCTTTCTGTAATACAAAAAAAAACCTGCTCCATGGCCGAGGTAGAGAGGCTTGCCTGCTGTCAGGCCGTCATATACTTAGTTATCCATTGCTCGTTCGGGAGGGGGGAATTCCTGAAAGCATCCTGGCAGCAGGTCGATGGTTGCAATCGCCAAGGTCTATGGGGTGGTAGTTTGGTGGCCCTCTGTTTGCTAAATACCAGTTTGAGGTCATGGTAACACTCGGGAACTCGGGACAAGTCGATGGATTCTAGAGACTCGGAAGGAGAACTCTGGGAACTCGGGGAAGACACAAGTGGCCAGCACGTGGGACCCCACTGCTTGATAGTGCCCACAGACCAGTCGATGTGAGGGTTATGGCTGTGAAGCCAGGACTAGCCAGAGGTGAGGCTGAACAAGCTGATCAGATGAAAGTTCATCACTTCCTTGTGTTGGGAAACTGAAAGTCGTAAGGGGTAGTGCTTGCAGGTGACAAGTCCAGATCCCAAAGGACTTCTATCCAACGTAGATAACCCTTATGGGGTCACTTAGAGTTTCAGGAAGAACCCCATTCTCCTTAGCCCAGATCCCATCCATGAAGTTACCTGCGGCTCCAGGATCTGCCAAGGCTTGAAGAGAAAACTCGTAGTGGAATCAGGAAGGGGATAGCACTGGAATAGCATGGAGTTGGATGATGAGGAGGTTATGTTTCCCCGTTACAGTCCTCCCAAAGGCCTGCGGGAGAGTGCGTTTCCCTGGGCCGGACACGTGGCGAATGGTTTGCACTTAATATAAACAGCATCGCTCCCTCATCAGCAGTCTCTCTCAGCCTGGGAGATCGTCCAACCTGCATGTGGTTCTGGTGGCAGCGAGGATAAGGTGGAACTCGGAGCTGGAACCCGATAGGAGCTAGAGTGAAGCGTCTGGTTTTATTCTCTCTCTCTCAGGCGTTGGTCTATGCAGTGAAGCCAACTTGATAAAGGGACTCGAGGTTGTCCGGTGGTTCCCGAGTGGCCAGTTCATCTTGGATGGTGTCAAAAACCTTCAAAACCCACCGCATGGCGCCTCGTCGTTCCACCACTTGCTGCTGCCACAGTGCGGAACTGGATGGCATAGTCCGTCACGCTGCGCCCACCTTGGCCCGGAGGAGTCAGGAGCTGTTTGGCTGAAGTCAGGGCCGTTGGTAGGACCTTCGAAACACTCGCTTAGATTCTTCAGCAAAGGTAGGGTAGCTTTAGCTGTAGGGGACTTTGGGCATCCCACACAGCAGTAGCCCAGGCTAGGGCCTTTTCCGACAACAGGGTGATGATATATGCTATCTTGACAGTCGGTGGGAAGCGGCGATAGTTTGCAGCTCAAGGAGAGAATGTAAAAACCCCGCCCCACAAACACTCTCGGATCCCCTGAAATGGGAGGCGGCAGCGAGGTTCAGCCAGGGGATTAACCGCCAGGGGCCAGGGTTGGATGAACTGGAGCAGAAGCGGTTGCCGGGGAAGTCGATCCAAATCTGCTTTATGGAAGTCAGCATCTCTGACAGAAGTTGAGAATGTCTAGCCATTAAAACCCTCTTGCTGAACCAGAGCAGCTTCGTGAGATTGGACAGTCTTCATGGTGGACAGCATGGAAAAACGATCCTGGAGTACTGGCTGCCTCTGGGTTCATAATAATGGCTCAGTGTTTCTGTCCAGGACCCGTGCGAAGCCAGTCACTAATAATTGTCAGAACCCAGAAGATGGGGCAGACACAGCAGTACTAGAGATGGTGGTTTAATAAAATTAATCCTCAGGCAAACTAAATCCACATTCAAAAATAAAGCCAAGAAGGCACAAGAGAAAACCCTCCAAAACAAAAAACTCCACAAAGTGGTAAAAATCCCTGAGAGAAATATCCATATAACACAAGGCTTGGGCTGGGGCTGGGTGCTAACACAAACACTGAGCAAGAACTAGAACACACAGGGTTTAAATACCTAACAAGGAATACCTACAGGTGCAAACAATAAGGTAGATCCAAAAAAAACAAAGGTACGGTGCAATGGACACATCTAGTACCCCCAACTC
>NW_025540438.1:0-5900 GCF_020615455.1 Coregonus clupeaformis | reverse complement strand
TATATCTAGCCCTAGTTGTAAAGAAACGACATCTGCAGTTTCACATTAGACATCACTCTGTGTCGTTTAATGACATGCCTGCCGTTCCTGACAACCCATTCACAATAACACACTGTCGTAAGCCATAACAGCATTACAGTCTGGCCGTGCAACACGTCGTACCATACCTGTTATTTCCCCCCTTTCCAAAACCAGGACTGTGGTACCATATATAAAATGTCCTGGGGCAAACACAAGTGATACCTGTGAGAAATAAACATTACCTTAGCGGATGGTAAGCCTTGATTCAGTCCATTAACCCAGGTTACACTAGCCAGGCCTAAGAATGAAAGGAGGTTATGTAGTCCCACCCCGAATGAAGCAGGGCGAGTTAGTGTACGCATAGGCACTCATTCCCCCACCGTCACAGCTTGTCGCTCTGGCCCTTAGGGGCCCCACAGAGGCTGAGGCTCAGAGTGGTAGTAGTGGAGGAGGTGTCTTGTGGCGTCTCTGGCCTGCATGTCTGTTTTGTGTGCCGCCAGTGGTTTCCCGCCAGGGGCAGGGGCACCCTGAGGCGGTTGGCGTGCCAGCGTGATCATTGCTCTCATCATAGATATGGCGAGCCCCGTTTACTACCTGCAGGTCCACCCAAATACCTTTGTTACCTTCGAGGCCCGTCGGACTCGAGTCACACTTGAATGATCGCTTAACTTCACCTGTGTACCTTGTCCAGCCTTTGTTTCATTGCTCTTTGGTGCCTGGTCACTGCCTGCTGTTCTTGGAGTGCGCCTGGTCGCGGTTCTGCTGCTCTCTCTGTGTTCTGAGTCTGTCAGTGCAGTTCATCTCACACCTATTATGAGGAATGCGGGGACTACTCTATTGTTGTTGTGTGTTTGCTTGCTCTATGTACATTAGCGTTTGATTCAAGCAGTTTGGTGCATTGCACTGGACCGGAGTGCGCTCTGATGCCGTTCTTCAGGCGTTTGGTTTAGCGTTCCACCCCTCCCGTTAGCTTGTGGGTTGTAGTAGGCCGTGGGTGTGTTTGATTCCTTGTTGCTGAGATATGAGAAACTGGCAAGAGAGGTTAGCTGGGGGCCCATTGTCCGTGGTGAAGGGTGAGGGATAGGCCCCACCTTGTGAACAGGCTGGCCTAGGATGTCCGATGGCCTGTTCTGTGACAGTTCCGACAGAACCACTTCTAGCCTAGAGTGGAGGTCATACCCCACCCACCACCGAGCGCTGATGGTGAGGACTGCGTGTGTCCATGGATCTTGCCACAGATGTCCAGTTGGATGTGCTCCAGGGTGGGCCCGGCCATGCGAGGCTGCAGAGGGTGGGCGGACTGTCCTGTTTCACGAGGAGGCATACAGCACAATCCCTGACCAGGCTTCAATGTAAGTGAGTTGATGTAACACAGCCACCACACAAGGTCTCGACCTTCGCTGTTTACCTTGACTATGCCCAAAGTACCCTGATGCCCATGGATAGAACACGCGCACGCAGGCCACCGGACCACAGTGCAAAACCCCTCAGCCCTGAATTCTTCCAGCAAAAGTTAGGTGGCTTCCACTCTCTGTGAAAAGTCGCCAGCTCTTCCGGCACATGTGCTGGCCATTTAGTGCGTATGGAGTGCGCAGGGTGGGCAGTGTGGGATCTGTTCCGATGCACCTTCCCCAAGCTCCTCCAGTGAGGCGACTGACTGAAGAGGGCTAGAGCATTTGTACAAGCTCTGTTTCGTTGTCGTCTGGCAGGCGGTTGGTGTGGAAGCGTCAAAGGAGCGTGAAGAGGTCTGCCACCACGTTATCCCTCCGTGTGAACTTCAGCTGATAGTCATACTGGCACGAAGTGATTGCACCCATCTATTGCAGCGAAGTGGCTTGTGGCCAGTTCCTGATGCTGACAGTAGCGTTGTGAGACTGGTGGTGAATTGTGTGTAACTATAACGCAAGTAGAAGTGCCACCTTTACGCACGCCCAGACACAAGCCAGTGCTACTCGTTCGCCCGGTACCGTTGTTCTGTGGGCTCAGGCCCCGCAAGGCGGCGTGAGCCTCTCCAATACTCCATTCTGCAGCTGTGAGAGGACGGCTCCTGGTACTCCAGCTGAGGCGTCACATGTGACAATGGTGTGGCAGGCAGAGGTCAAAAGTGAGCCAAGACTGGGGCTGTGGTGCTAGCTCTTCAGTGGCCGGACCGCGTCTGAGCAGGCTGCCGTCCAGGCCCATGGCTCATCCTTCTTGAGGAGCACAGGCGGGCGCTGTGTCACGAGTAGTGGGGCGAAACCCGGAGGTAGTAAGCTGTCATGCCCAGGCAGGCCACCTGAGAGGCTGAGGTCAGTTCCGGGATCGGTGGCGAAAGCTTCAATGTTACGACATGCGTGGGGCAATGCCTTTGGCCGGCGGAAACCCACAAACTCGGCGGCTGGAGCTGCAAAGTTCACTTTCCACCGTTCAGGGTCAGATTGTTCCGCGGTAGAGTATTGAATACTCTGTGGGTCGATAATCATGGATGTGGAGGTCAGGGCCGTGACCGCGATGTCATCCCAATACGCCACCCCAGGTATTCCAGCGAGATGGTGCTCATCACCTTCTGGAAGCAGCCTAAGTGAGGCCCCACTAAGTCAAAAAAACATTTGTATATCTGAACACGCCAGCGTGTGTGACATTCGTGAGGTATCTGCTAGCTGCATGGAGAATTTGCCTGAATTAACCCTGAATGAAGAGTCCCACGTGAAGATCGTGAGCCATGGCAAATTGTTCAGTCCCAGCTCCCTCAGCTGTAGGCAAGGGTACTTATCGGACCAACGGCCTTGTTCACAACACGGGAGAATCCACACAGTTCCGGATTCCACCGGACTTTTTGGTTACAATACATTTTAATCCAGGGGGCAGAATTGACTAAATCAATGATGCCTGCATCAGCTGTGACTGGAAGTCTTTTGTACATCATCATGTGCGAGGGAATGCGCCGCAGAAGCTGCATGACTGGATTCTTGGATTCACTAGGAAAGCCTGTGTGAGTAACGGCTGTGGGCAGCCCAGTCCATCAAACAGAGTCGGCCAGTTCTGTTGCCATGTGCAGGTAACCTGGTAGATGCGGCCCCACTGTCATCTCTGTGTGAATCCCCAAGCTGTTGGTCGAGGCCCAGGGGTTGGCACCCGCTTTGCAACATGAAATGTGAATGATGGCAGATGTTTGGTGCCGTAGTGTGCACTGGGACCTGGAGGAGTGCCTACAATGTCTATCTTAGATCTACATTACCCACACAGGGCAGTGGAGCTGATGGAGTGGTAGGTGACTGAAAACTTGTAGTAAGTGGCAGGTTGCGCTTAACACACATAGCGCCAGTATCCAACAGCAAGGCAAACCCACACTCACCCAGCTGCACAGTGCATGTCTGAATACCTGTAGTTAGTGGAGACAGTTTGGTTTCGTGTGTTCATGTTGAGAAGTGAGATAGGCAGAGGGCCTGTTCTGGGTGGGCCCAGTAGCAGGGCCAGGGCAACACACTCGCAAAGTGATTGTATTTTGAACAGTTCTTTTTCATATTTTCCCGACTGGGCAGTTTTTATGGTGTGAGCTAGCCCACAGTTGCCACAGCTGGTTCTGTTTGTTTGTCCTGTGTGCCTGCTGCTGAGCATGTCGGTGTCTGTCCCATGCAACTATCGACGCGGGGGGGCGTGCACCAGCGCGTGATCGTTTAGTGCGCCGCTGCTCGGGCTGAAGCTGCTGTTTGTGAATGACTGGGAGCCCAGTGTATGCTGGAAACTGTCTGTTAGCGTTGAAAGCATTCAACGCCGCTTCAACCTGACTGCTATTTTAATAGCTCCATCTAGTTGTAAATTATCCGATTCCAAACGCAGTTTCTCCCTTGTCTTTTCACATAACGTCCCCCTCTATCAGCAGTCCCTGATGATCTCGTCCTGAAGTTCGTAGTTACAAGAGCTGGCTTAAATCCTCAGATTAGCGTGGCTTTGGGCGGACTACAGCCGTTGGTGTCTCTTCCGTAGCCGGTAGCGTCGGAGGAGCACTCGCTCTTTCCGCGAAGTGATGGTTCCGTAAGAGGCTGACTGCAGCAGTGAATGCCAGGAGCAGTCCAAGCGCTCTGAAAATCACTCCATCCCTCACCAGGCAGTGACGGAGCAGTGCTGTCTGCTTGTCGGAGATTGGCAAGTCCACTGGCTTCCACAAGTAATAGGTGTTAAAACTATCAAGCCAGTTATTCCACGGGACTGGAGGTACATAACGCGGCTGAGGAATAGTGCTGGCGGTGGTAAACCTAATTCAGCCATCTTCGTCCCAATGTTGTATCTAACCTGGTTGTCAAAAAGACATCTCACAGTTTCATTAAACATCACTCTGTCGTTTAATGCCCAACCACGCATTCTGACAACCCATTCATCCGTAACACAGCACACACTGTCGTAAGCCATAACAACGTATACCGCGACGTACGTCGTACCATACATAACACCTAGTTTGTATCACACTAATATTTAGGGCTTTAGGCATTAATTTGGGTCTGGCTAAATGCAAACTGTTGGGCTAGTGCACAATTGCCCACTGATTCAGCTGCTTTCAGCTCCCCCTTGCTTCTTCAAAGTGATCTGCAACCAGAATGTAGCGGAGTTGGGAGTGGTCATTAAAGCACTCAAGTACCCAATACTCCAGACAGATTTGTTTTGAATGAGAATTCTGGCTATTCATTTGACTAGACTTGAATAGTTAGCACACACAATATTCTTTTCCAACAGCTACACACAGATTAAACAGGTATGATAACACTTCCACAAATATTTATATGCTTGCCATCCCTAGCTGAAGCAAAAAATAATCACCTACCGAAAAGCTATGTAGTCAGTTCGGTTGTTCGACTGTCGCGTGTAATGAAAACTAGCTGGCTAACTAACTCCACTCGCTAACAAACTAGCTAAGGCAATTTATCTGGTTAACGTTAGCAAACTTAGTCAAACATGTTGGTTGAGTTTGAGAGACCAAAACTTTTTTATTAAGAATGTGATATTATGCCGCGTTTATACATTATTTTATTTGTTCTGGTGGATAACATTAGCCGAACCAGATGATTAGCCAACTGGCTAACTTTGTCTACGTTAGTTAGCGTAGTCAATACTGTCATTATCAATAATGTGTGATACACCAATTTAATCTATCTGAATTTTAATAGTCTGAAAAATATTTTACTGCATCTAAAAGCAGCATTCCAGATTAATCAGGAAAATCAACACAACTACCTGTAAAACAGATATGTTGTCACAAAATCGTATTGTCTACAGCAACGTTAACTACAACTATCTGTATCATTCCATCCTGCTCTTTTGACTGCCTTTGGTTAGAGGATTAACAACTGTTTTTTTGTTTACTAGCTAACAACAGTACATAATGTTTATATAAGGTGATGGGGTTGAAGATTATAAATTGTGTTGACATTCATCAGCTGTGTTTTTCCCTCAACAGGGAAAATGGATCGGCTGCTGGGGGCTTGGAGGTGGGATGCGGACTGGGTCAGGTGTGTTTTAATTATGCTTATACACTTGCCTTCTGTCCTTTATCTGAATTCTTGTAGACCTTGTCTATTAATTCAATAATGAACAGAGACTCTAATATTGGGCTATTAGTTCCTAGCTATATATCTACAACACCAAGAAAGTGATTCTACTAGATATAGGTGGGATAGGGAGAAATGACTACAAATGACTTAAGATAGTGGGTAGCTGCTGTGGGATTGTTATGTTTATCCACAGACTGATACCCTGTAGCTGTCATAAACCTTGTACATATTAGTCCTGACATATGGTCCTCTACCTACAAAATCAAGATAAACATTTTCCAATTGCCTCCCTCAATAATCTCCTGCAAAGTTGAATCGTTTTCCCAGCTATAGCCTGTTACTCTACATTAGTTT
>NW_025540437.1:0-5917 GCF_020615455.1 Coregonus clupeaformis | reverse complement strand
ATATATATATATATATATATATATATACACACATTGACTTCAACACAAAAACCTAGGAGGCTCATGTCTTCAACCCCTTCCATGACTTACACAATATATGATAACTTCCTGAGGAACGCCCTCCAACCTATCAGAGCTCTTGGCAGGAACTGACATGTTGTCCACCCAATCAAACGATCAGAGAATGAATCGCATCAAAAGCATAAGCTACAGCTAGCCAGCACTGCAGCGCATAAAATGTGATGAGTAGTTGACCCAAAGAGAGAGAGAGAGACAATGGTTTAACAGTTTAGAACAAATGTATTTACAATTGCCCAAAAAAATAAAGGGAACACTTAAACAACACATCCTAGATCTGAATGAATGAAATAATCTTATTAAATACTTTATTCTTTACATTGTTGAATGTGCTGCCAACAAAATCACACAAAAATTATCAATGGAAATCAAATGTATCAACCCATGGAGGTCTGACTTGGAGTCACCAAAATTAATGTTGAAAACCACTCACAGGCTGATCCAACTTTTGATGTAATGTCCTTAAAACAAGTCAAAATGAGGCTCAGTAGTGTGTGTGGCCTCCACGTGCCTGTATGACCTCGCTACAACGCTCTGGGCATGCTCCTGATGGCGGATGGTCTCCTGAGGGGATCTCCTCCCAGACCTGGACTAAAGCATCCGCCAACTCCTGGACAGTCTGTGGTGCAACGTGGCGTTGGTGGATGGAGCGAGACATGAGATGTCCTAGATGTGCTCGTGGGCTGATCTACAGTCTGGGAACGGGCGTGGCCAGTCCATAGCATCAATGCCTTCCTCTTGCAGGGAACTGCTGACACACTCCAGCCATGAGGTTCAGCATTGTCTTGCATTAGGAGGAACCCAGGGCCAACCGTACCAGCATATGGTCTCACAAGGGTTCTGAGGATCTCATCTCGTACCTAATGGCAGCTTTGGTGCTACCTCTCTGATGAAAGCACATGGAGGTCTGTGTGGCCCCCAAAGAAATGCCACCCCACACCATGACTGACCCACCGCCAAACCGGTCATGCTTGGAGGATGTTGCAGGCAGCAGAACGTTCTCACGGGGCGTCTCCAGACTCTGCCGCCTGTCACGTGCTCAGTGTGAACCTGCTTTCATCTGTGAAGAGCACAGGGCGCCAGTGGCGAATTTGCCAATCTTGGTGTTCTCTGGCAAATGCTAAACGCCCTGCACGGTGTTGGGCTGTAAGCACAACCCCCACCTGTGGACGTCAGCCTCATACCAATTTCTCATGGAGTCTGTTTCTGGACCGCTTGAGCAGACACATGCACATTTGTGGCCTGCTGGAGGTCATTTTGCAGGCTCTGGCAGTGCTCCTCCTGCTCCTCCTTGCACAAAGGCGGAGGTAGCGGTCCTGCTGCTGGGCTGCTGTCCTCCCGCCTCCACGCCTCCTGATGTACTGGCCTGGCCCTGGTAGCGCTCCATGCTCTGGACACTACACTGACAGACACAGCAAACCTCTTGCCACAGCTCGCATTGATGTGCCATCCTGATAAGCTGCACTACCTGAGCCACTTGTGTGGGTTGTAGACTCCGCCTCATGCTACCACTAGAGTGAAAGCACCTCGCCAGCATTCAAAAGTGACCAAAACATCAGCCAGGAAGCATAGGAACTGAGAAGTGGTCTGTGGTCACCACCTGCAGAACCACTTCTTTATTGGGGGTGTCTTGCTAATTGCCTATAATTTCCACCTGTTGTCTATTCCATTTGCACAACAGCATGTGAAATTTATTGTCAAATCAGTGTTGCTTCCTAAGTGGACAGTTTGATTTCACAGAAGTGTGATTGACTTGGAGTTACATTGTGTTATTTAAGTGTTCCCTTTATTGTTTTGAGCATGTATTTAAAAATGAAGGAGAAGCAAGACAGAGAGAGCTAGCTATATTTCAAGTTGTATTTTTTTCCACTCTTTTTAGTGAATGCAGCTAGCTAGAAGTTTAGTACCTACTCAAACACACGCCCAAAAATGAGGGATGCTATGTTAGCTAGCTGGCTATGGCTATCCAACACTGGAACTCTTCCAAGTCAACGTAAGCTTTTGGTTTTATAAATGTATTGTCACCGGGTCTCTGCTAAACTTAACACTATACACTGTACTGCATGATTGTAGCAGGTTTACTAAACGTGTTAGTTCTAGTAGCTATGGTGATTGAACTACGAATGTGACAATAATGTAGGCTGTGTGTAGTGGTTAGCGGTCATGAGATTCAAGGTTTGGTTTAGAAAGGTTTTTTCGCCTGGTCACTAAATAGCTGATGTGTTGTCACTGAAGTCCAAAAGCTATGGAAAAAGGTAAGAGGAGGAGAGGTATATAGTTGCGAAATTATATATTAGAATTATATACATATACTATAAGCGGTTTGTATGTGGCTATGAAAGTGAACACTTGGTTGCGTAGATCAGGGGTCATTCTATTCTGCTGAAAAAAAACATTTCTTAAACGAAAGCAAACGGAACGGGATAAATATATCTGAATTTGTCCAATGGAAACTCTTGATTGCAACTGTTGGACTAATGATTACTCAAATTTCTCTCGACCTGTGTGCACCTACATTACAAACTTTAATTGATAGGCTAGGTTGTAGCAACCTCATGATAGGTATAGGGAATATTGGTGTATCATGTAGCCTAAACCTATCGCTGTTACATTGAGCTGGGTGAATGGAATATGAATGAGAGTCATCCAATATGCTGTAATAGAAATATTTACATTTTAGTTATTTAGCAGACGCTCTTATCCAGAGCTTAATTTACAGTTAGTGAATACATTTATTTGTTTTATACTGGCCCCCGTGGAATCAAACCCACAACCCTGGCGTTGCAAACGCCATGCTCTATCAACTGAGCTACATCCCTGCCGGCCATTCTCCCCAATACTCCTGGACGACGCTGGGCCAATTGTGCGCGTCCATGAGTCTCCCGGCCGCGGCCGGCTGCGACAGAGCCTGGATTCAACCAGGATCTCTTAGTGGGCACAGTTAGCACTGCGATGCAGTGCCTTAGACCACTGCGCCACTCAGGAGTACATTATAATAATAATCGTCCTCCTCATCTTAAACGTCACTAACCGCCTACTGGTATGCAGAGAAGCATTCCTCAAACATATCAGAACAAAAGGATATGGAAGGTAATTACAAATTACTGGATTACTCCACTCCGATCCATGCTAGCTACTTCATGTGGAACAGCAACACATTACTCATTAAAACAACCGCTTTGAGGCCAGTAGAGATGTTGTAATTGGCCCTGTAGTGTACTGTAAAACAGCAGTAACAAGTTAGAATACGTTAAATGTGACAGTGATTCTCCACTCCAAAGAGCAATGTACCATAACTGAGTTCAAATAAGCAGTTCTTCACAGCTTCACAAAGTATAGAGAGTCAATACAGTGTTATCTTATATAGGAGTACATCAATAAAAATACGGTGTTATTTCATATAGGAGTACATCAATAAAATATAGTTTTATTTCATATAGGAGTACATCAATAAAATACAGTGTTATTTCATAGAGTACATCAATAAAATACAGTGTTATTTCATATAGGAGTACATCAATAAAATACAGTGTTATTTCATATAGGAGTACATCAATAAAATACAGTGTTATTTCATAGGAGTACATCAATAAAATACAGTGTTATTTCATATAGGAATAGCTGCATATAGAATGTCCTGCATCTGCCTGTTGGTTAGATCACATCCCTATTCAAATAAAATCAAAATGTTATTTGGCTCGCATGCGCCCGACACAACAGGTGTAGACCTTTGCTAGAAACACTTACTTAAAAGTTCTTAACTAACAATGCAGTTTAAATAGAAAAATAACAAATAATTAAAGAGCTGCAGTAAAATAACAGTAGGGAGGTTATATACAGGGGGTACCGGTACAGAGTCAATGTGAAATAACAGTAGGAGGCTATATACAGGGGGTACCGCAACAGAGTCAATGAAAATAACAGTAGGAAGGCTATATACAGGGGGTACCGGCATGAGTCAATGCAAAATAACAGTAGGGGAGGCTATATACAGGGGGTACCGCAACAGAGTCAATGTGTAATAACAGTAGGGAGGCTATATACAGGAGGTACCGGTACAGAGTCAATGTGAAATAACAGTAGGGAGGCTACACACAGGGGGTACTGCACAGAGTCACGCGGGGCACATGTTAGTTGAGGTAATTGAGGTAATATGCACACTACCGGTCAAAAGTTTTAGAACACCTACTCATTCAAGGGAGCTACATGGAGATCATCCGTTCACCCACACTGCGTCTCACAAAGACACGGCGGTTGGAACCAAGCAAATCTCCAATTTGGGATCAGGACCAAAGGACACATTTCCACTGGTCTAATGTCCATTGCTCGTGTTTTGTCCAAACAATTCTCTTTCTTATTATTGGTGTCCTTTAGTAATGGTTTCTTTGCAGCACCGACCATGAAGGCCTTATTCAAACAGTCTCCCTCTGAACAGTTGATGCTGAGATGTGTCTGTTACTTGAACTCTGTGAAGTATTTATCGGGCTGGTAACTCTAATGAACTTATCCTCTGGTGGCAGAGGTAACTCTGGGTCTTCCAATCCTGTATGGTCCTCATGAGAGCCAGTTTCAAATGTTAGTTCTTGATGGTTTTTGCGACTTCTGCACTTGAATAAACTTTCAAAGTCCTGAAATTTCCAAATTGACTGACCTTCATGTCTTAAAGTAATGATGGATTGTCGCCTGCTTATTTGAGCTGTTCTTGCCATAATATGGACATGGTATTTTACCAAATAGGGCTATATTCTGTATACCCCCTACCTTGTCACAATAATAACTGATTGGCTCAAATGCATTAAGAAGGACAGAAATTCCACAAATTAACTTTTAAGAAGGCACACCTGTTAATTGAAATACATTCCAGGTGATCACCTCATGAAGCTGCTGAGAGAATGCCAAGAGTGTGCAAAGCTGTGCTCAAGGCAAAGGGTGGCTATTTGAAGAATCTCAAATATAAAATATATTTTGATTTGTTTAACACTTTTTTGGTTTACTCCATGATTCCATGTGTTATTTCATAGTTTTGATGTCTTCACTATTTTCTAATGTAGAAAATAGTAAAAAATAAAGAAAAACCCTTTGAATGAGTAGGTGTTCTAAAACTTTTGACCGGTAGTATACATGTAGGTAGAGGTAAATTGACAGCGTAAAAAAGAGGTGATGTGGGGGGTGGCAATGCAAATAGTCCGGGTAGCCAATTTTGGGCCTTCTCTGACACTGCCTGGTATAGAGGTCCTGGATGGCAGGAAGCTTGGCCCCAGGGGATGTACTGGGCCGTACACACTACCCTCTGTAGTGCCTTGCGGTCAGAGGTCGAGCAGTTGCCATACCAGGCGGTGATGCAACCAGTTAGGATGCTCTCGATGGTGCAGCTGTAGAATTTGAGGATCTGAGGAATCATGCCAAATCTTTTCAGTCTCCTGAGGGGGAATAGGCTTTGTTGTGCCTCTTCACAACTGTCTTGGTGTGTTTGGACCATGACAGTTTATTGGTGATGTGGACACTAAGGAACTTGAAGCTTTAATCCTGCTCCACTACAGCCCCGTCGATGAGAATGGGGGCGTGCTCTGGTCCTCCTTTTTCCTGTAGTCCACAATCATCTCCTTTGTGAGAGGCTGTTATCCTGGCACCACACGGCCAGGTTCGACCTCCTCCCTATTGGCTGTCTCATCACGTTGTCGGGTGATCAGCCTACCACTGTTGTGTCGTCTGCAAACTTAATGATGGTGTTGGAGTCGTGTTTGGCCAAGGAGTCATGGGTGAACAGGGAAAAAGCATTTAACATGCTGGTAGAAATTAGGTTGAACTTGATTTAAGTTTCCCTGCATTAAAGTCCCCG